>NC_053027.1:255764056-255896984 GCF_003073215.2 Triticum urartu | reverse complement strand
CCTGCAACAGCAAAAGATGAACGGAGCTAGCTAGAATGCATAGCTGGTTTGCACGAAACACAAATCCCTTGTTAAGAATGAACTTGTTCCAAGTTCTCCCTTCCTTACAATTCTGCAATACATCTTTAAATTTAGCATCATGCACATATTGATCTTTGATGGCCTCCAAACCAAATATTTTAAGTCAAGTTGTGAAAACATAGTATAACGACGAGACAATGCATCAGCAATAACATTTTCTTTACCCTTCTTGTGTTTAATGACATAAGGGAAAGTCTCAATGAATTCAACCCATTTAGCATGTATACGGTTCAGTTTTGCTTGACTTTAATGTGTTTCAAAGATTCATGATCAGAATGTATAACAAATTCCTTGGGCCATAAATAATATTGCCATGTTTCTAAGGTCCGAACAAGAGCATATAATTCTTTATCCTAAGGAGAATAGTTCAGACTAGGTCCACTCAATTTTTCAGAAAAGTATGCAACAGGTTTGCCATCTTGTAATAACACACCTCCTAATCCAATTTCACTAGCATCACATTCAAGCTCAAAAGTCTTATTAAAATCAGGAAGTTGGAGTAAAGGAGCATGTGTCAACTTATCTTTCAATACCATGAAGACTTCTTCCTGTGCGGTACCCCAAACAAAAGGCACATCCTTCTTTGTAAGCTCGTTGAGAGGTGCAGCAATGGTGCTGAAATCTCTCACAAAACGCCTATAGAAACCAGCGAGGCCAAGAAAACTCCTCACTTGTGTGACCGTTTTGGGCTGCGGCCAACTCTCAATAGCTTCAATCTTGCCTTTATCAACTTCAATTCCCTGTGGAGTAACAACATAGCCAAGAAAAGATAATCGGTCGGTGCAAAAGGTGCACTTCCCAAGGTTACCAAACAAACGTGCATCACGTAGAGCAATAAAAACCTCACGTAAATGATCCTAATGTTCCTCCAAAGATTTGTTATAAATCAATATGTCATCAAAGTAAACTACCACAAATCGTCCAATGAAAGCACGTAAAACTTCGTTCATTAATCTCATGAGAGTAGTAGGTGCATTAGTTAACCCAAAAGGCATGACTAACCACTCATATAAACCAAACTTAGTTTTAAATGTCTTTTTTCCATTCATCTCCCAATTTCATACGAATTTGATGGTATCCACTACGCAAATCAACTTTGAAAAAAATTGTAGAGCCACTCAATTCATCGAGCATATCATCTAGCCTAGGAATAGGATGACGATAACGAATAGTAATATTAATAATGCCTCTACAATCAACACACATACGCGATGTACCATCCTTTTTATGCACTAGTATAATAGGAACAACACAAGGACTAAGAGATTCGCGTATGTAACCTCTGTCGAGCAGCTCCTGTACTTGACGCATAATCTCCTTCGTCTCCTCTGGATTGGTACGGTATGGTGCACGGTTGGGTAGCGATGCACTGGGAATTAAGTCAATTTGATGCTCAATCCCTCGAATAGGTGGTAATCCCGGTGGCACGTCTTGTGGGAAGACGTCAGCAAACTCCTACAAAATGTTAGTGACAGCAGGGGGCAAAGAGGAAGGCATGTCCTTGAATGAAAATAATGCCTCTTTGCACACAAAAGCATAGCAAACAGATTTGCTGAAATCTAGCTCATCAATATCAGATTTTGTGGCAAGTAAACATGCACTTTTCAATTTAGTTTTAGAAGCAACACTAGATGGTTTATTATTAGGCTGCATTTGTTGCTCAAATTCTTTTCACACAATCTGATTTTCACTTTTATTTTTCTCCTGTTTTGCTTTATTAGCTCTATTAATATCATCTTTCAAAATGGAATTAGGAGTCATAGGAAGCAAAGTAATATTTTTATCCTTATGAACAAGAGTATACTGATTGTTTCTACCATGGTGTACAGAATTTTTAACAAATTGCCATGGTCTACCAAGTAATAAGGAACATGCTTGCATAGGTACCACATCACAATCAACATAATCAGCATATGTAGAGATACTAAAATGCGCACGAACAGTACGTGTCACCTTAACCTTGCCGCTATTGTTGAACTATTGGATGTAGTAAGGATGTGGATGTGGTCTTGTGGCGAGAGATAGCTTCTCCACCATCTCCATGCTAGCCAAGTTGTTGCAGCTCCCTCCATCTATGATGACGCGAACAGAACGTTCCTTCACAACTCCCTTTGTATGGAACAAATTATGCCTCTGATTTTGCTCAGCTTGTGTAACCTGCACACTCAAAACACGTTGAGCAACTAAACATTCATACCTGTCAACATCTTCAGTAGCCATGTATTGCGTCTCATGATCGGAATCATCTCCACCGTGTTCTTCATGTGTAATAAGAGCCAAAGTCTCCTCATCATAGTCACTAGCGGACTCATACCCACCATCCTCAGTAGCAATCATCACACGCTGAGATTTGCATTCTCTCGCAAAATGTCCTCTTCCCTTACAATGACGACAAATAATATCACTTGTTTGCCCTATTGATGCCATGGAAGAAGAAGAGCTCTGCGCAGGCCCTCCAGGTTTGCTCTTGGCAGATAGTGGTGGTTGTGCCTGCTTTCTTGTATCACGTCTGGAGGTGGCACCTGATGGAGGTGCTGGTGTAGTGGAAGTAGAGGATGCATGTGGTGTCCATGATGAAGATCGACCTGCAGAAAAGTTAGTTCGCGCCAATGTCTGTCGACCCTGCACTTCACGTTCAGCTTTACAAGCAAGATGGAATAAATGAGTGATATTAGTATACTCCTTATACTCTAGAATGGTCTTAATCTCTCTATTTAATCCACCCATAAAACATGCAAGCATAACTACATTCTCCTCAACAATACCACATCTAATCATGCCAGTTTGTAATTCCTGATAATATTCTTCTACACAATTTTTTCCTTGTCTTAAACGCTGCATGTTTTGAAGTAATACACGTTGATAATATGGTGGAACCCAATGAGTACGCATAGCAGTTCTCAAAGCAGCCCAAGTAACTGGAATAGGACATAATCTACAATGTTCAGACCACCAAACACATGCAAAGCTAGTGAAAGCACAAACAGCAGCAGGAACACGTCTCTCCTCAGGATATTGTAAACATGTAAATCCTTGTTTAGTTTCTAACTCCCAAGTAGGATATATATCAGGAACATATCTACCCTCAAATGGTGGAATGTTCAATTTCAGTTTAGGGAGATGGTCATGATCACGTACCTGAGGTGGTTGTGCAGCCCTACCATTGGGATGATATGCATGAGGACGACCTGGTGGCGGTGGTGCTGGTGGTTGCATGTAGTTCTGATTTTGATCAACCTCATCCTCGTAATGGTCCTCCACCTGTGCAGTAGCAACAGGAGCTACAGAAGCATCAACAGCGGCACCAGAATTTTGACCAGGCTCAAGGGGAATGTGCAGTGCCCGTCCCACTTGATTTGGAGGGCGATGTTGTTGTTGTAGAGGTGCGTTAGGTGCAGCTGGTGGTGGTGGTGGAAGACGCGCGAGCAATTCATTAAACTTGTTATCGAGCTTTGTTTCAAACGTCTTCTCCATGCCATCTATCTTCTCCATGGCCTCTTCAAATCTGTTTAGCACATCTTGCACCTGTCCACTCATCATTTGCTGAAATTTATCATGTAGCTCTTTGTTCATCATGTTCTCCCAATCTGTCTCATCGGCTTGTGATCCTGCCATGGTTAGTAGCAATAGAAACACATAAGAATATGATCCTACAGACTACTAGGAAATGGTGGTGGTGGTGGTGTAATGGACAGTCACAAATCCGTCAAGCGAATCTCAAATTCTTACCAGTTCTTACCAAGCAGCAGGCGGTGATCGGCAACCGTCGTAGTCAAAACTCTCAAAGCTTGGATAGAACGATTAGCAGGGAGAGTCAAACGCACGACGTAGATGTATGTGGAGCTGGGAAGGCTTATAATATGGTAGCAAAAAGGGTCAGCAATAATCTATTCAGAGATGCAAAGTTGAATATACGCTCAACGACTGTACTGTGCTGGTCCTAGGCTAGACCATGCTAGAGATGCGAGCCTAGAACACTTACAAAATCACGGCGTTGCACGTAAACAAGGGAAAAGCACACTCTAGAATTTTTTTTCTCTCTGTTTTTTTGGCGCTCCACTTTTTTTCGCGCTCCTTTTTTTGCGAAATTTCACTATAATGGCGAGTGTCTCAAAACTGTTCCCTCGTCAAACTGACAGGATGGGCATGCAATTTTTTTTGACTTTTTTTCCGGAAATCAGAGCAGCGACGACGAAAAAATGCGACAAAAAATCACTATGATGGCGAGTGTCTCAAAACACTCCGTGGGACCTAAAAATAGGATAGGGAAAAATATTTTTGGTCTTCGAAATTTTGGCCTAAAAACTGCCCGGGGGTCTCCAGACTCTTTTTTTTCCGAGACCTACTCAGGCAAGCAAACACAAAACAAAAACTAGATGGATCTCAAAAACAAACCTAATATGAAAAGAACTCGGATTGGTGGTGGACAGGCAGATGTATATGTGGACTCGGATTGGTGGTGGACAGGCAGATGTATATGTGGACTCGGATTAGTGGTGGACGGACAGATGTATATGTGGACTCGGATTGGTGGTGGACAGCAGATGTATATGTGGACTCGGATTGGTGGTGGACAGGCGGATGTATATGGCAGCGGTAAGGAATATGTTGGTGGTGGTTGTATATGGTTGGAACGATGACGATGGTGCGGCGGTGACGTGACAACTTATGACCAGAACTCGAAAGTCTAAAAGACTAGACTCTAAGACCAGCAACTAGACACGATGATGCAACCACAAATTCAACAAAGCAAAATACTGAAAAGACTATGCAAAGGCTCAAACTGGTTCGGATATGATGAACTAATCCTATTATTTTGGCTTTTTTGTGGACTGTAGGTATGAAGAACAAACTCGATCTAAACTATGAAAAACTGTAAAATCTCACCGAGCAACCTGGAAAGCTGATACCACTTGATAGGGGCAAAGGTGTCCCGTCTTTCGATGAGATGGTGGCTATCGTTTTGGAGGAAGTCGACTTTGACGATCCGACTACGAACGTGCGAGGACATCGCGCCTTAGCAATCGCTAAACCAACTCCGAGAGGTTATTGACCACGCCGGAGCACGATCAACCTGACCATGAAGGTCTATTTCCTGCAGGCAAACAAAGAACAAGCAAGAAACTAAGATTGCAATCTGGATATTGCGAATATAAGAAGAAAGCTTTATTGATCAAAGGTGGGGTTCTGTGACGTCTTGGTCTGGTGGCCGGAAGTTCCGGGGGGTGGCCGGAAGTTCCGGGGGTCGCGGAAAAAGTGCGGGGAGTCTGGGGATTTTTGGAGTAAACTTTATGTTTTGCCCGGAAGTTCCGGGGTAAGGACGGAAGTTCCAGGGGAGTCCGGAAGTTCCGGGGGTCGTGGAATTTATTCCGGGAGGAACCCTAAATTCCGGATCTGAGAACGGGGGTGGAAAAACTTGATTTCCAAGGTCAAAATTGGGAAGATTTCGTGGATAGAAATGGGGGAAAAGATGGGGAATGCTAGATCCACTTGAGACACAACGAATCCATGGATCAAAATCAACAAAACATCATCCAAACCAACAAATCAAAAAAATTGGGGCTATTTTTGTGGGGATTTTCGAATTAGGGACAAAATCAACAAAATTAGGCTAGCAAACAAAGAGGGGAGGCTCCGAAATCGTGATCAACGTGGCTCATGATACCAAGATGATGTAGGGTGGAACCCTATACGGTCGATCTTTCACGAAAGGAGTGGATCCCGCGATGAACACAAAGAACACGAGGAGGGAAAGAAGGGAAAAACACACGGGGAACACGAGAGAACACTCAACCAACAAGAATGATCACACAAGTGCTAGATCCTCGAAGCACGATAGGAGATAAAAGATCCAAAGTCAACAACGGATGATACAAAGGTAACCGGTCTTCTCCGTGAGGAGGTCTTGATGGTCTTCTCCGCAAGGAGGTCTTGAATCCAAAGGGATCTTCTCCATAGAGGCCGCGGTCTCTCTCGTGGAGTAGATCCGATGTGGATGAGCAATTGATGTAGGGTAGAACCCTAACGGCCCGATCTTTCACGAAAGGAGCGGATCCCGTCCAAGAACGTGAAGAACACGAGGGGAAAACGAGGGAAAACACAAGAGGAAACACGAGAGAATCACTCAACCAACAAGAATAAGTCACACATGTGCTAGATCCTCAAATACATATGAGAAGATACACGATCCACGGACAACTAAGGACGATACAAGCGTAGCCGGTCTTCTCTGTGAGGAGGTCTTGAATCCACGGGGGGATCTTCCCTTAGAAAAGGGGGCTTGAGTCCAAAGGGATCTTCTCCAAAGAGGCCGCGGTCTCTCGCACGGAGGAGATCCGATATGGATGAGCGTAGCTCTATCTCTCAAATGAGCTAAACCAACGCTACCTCTAGAAAGGAGGTGGAGGAAGTCTATTTATAGTCTAAGCCACGAAGGGGTAAGTGAGGGGGCGGAAAGGGTACATGGGCCTCGGCCTGAAACGTTGCACGCAGGCAAGGCCCGGATGATTCGGATGGGGGTCCGGATGATTCGGCCATCGTCCGGATGATCCGGGAGGGCCCCGGATGATCCGGCTTCACATGAGGCCTTCGGGTGTCTTCTGTTGCGAGTTATCCGGATGATCCGGAGGGGGACCCGGATGATCCGGCTGAGCCCGGATGATCCGTACGGAGGTCCGGACGTCTGGCCTGACTCCAGCAGCCGCTCCGTCTTCTTCTTCTCCTTTCTTCCGTCTTCTCTTCCACGCTTCCCACGCGGATGGTGTAGACGTACACTTGTGCTCGCACTCCTCCTCGACATCCCTGATGTTCCAACAATACCTATGCATGCACACGGAAGGAGTGTCAAGTAGTATACCATCCTCGAGAGGGTCAAGTGAGCACGTGTAAAGGAGATGATTCACCTTTGTGTGTGTGAAGTAGATGTCACACGTGTCACTTGCCAAATGGACTTTTGACATGGTGATGTCTGTAGGATGCTCCGCATCATCCCCTCCCCCATGGGAAAGATCCGACCTCGGATCAAAATCCAAATCACCATGGGAAAGAGATGGCGTCACCGTGTAGGAGTGGTCGATCACCAAGTTCTCATCATCTTGAAGCTTGAAATGGGCACTCTCCAAAGTCGCACCATCTCGTTGTTCCTTGAAGGTGTGTCCTTGTTCATTCTTCACAATACCGAAACACAAGCAAGTGTGATGTAGAATCATCGTGGTAGAAGGTGGTTCGCTCTCAAGAGCTCGGATGGTCAACTCACGTGATGTGCAAATCGACGCAAAGTCCAAGTATCCTACACATGCGCACAACAAAACAAAGAACGTATGCGCATGGTAGATAAACACATCATCCATCATGATGGTTCTCTTCTTTTGCACATAACCATTAGTAGCACAAGTGCATGAACAATATGATGCAACCAAGGCAATATTCATGGCACGAGGTATATGGTGCAAAGAGGTAAGACAAGCATGCTTCACAATAAATACGTCAAAATCTCCACATATATGTGAGAATGCTATGGGGGCAATCTCATGAGCAAGACTATAATAATTGTTGCACTCAATACATGGCAAATCATCTAGCATGAGAGATGCAACACATGGAGATATATGACAAGAAACAATAACAATCATGTGCAAAGCATGTAAATGGTTGTCATCAACCGCATGTAATGAGCAAGTATGAATCATGGGTGATGCAACAAGGCAAGCAATCATAGTAATTAAGTCGTGCAAGCTAGTAGTGCGAAGATGCAACATACTAGAAGAATTCATGGCAATCATGTCATGTGAGCAAATAATAGGCATGGGAAATGCACATGACATATCGCAAGCATGAACACAAAGCAAGATCATAGTATCATCATAGGCATGGGGCACAAGTGGAACATGGCGATAACAAGGAGTATCTCCACCAAGCTTGCAAATACACGTACAAGTAGTAGAATCAATCATCATGTGTAATGCAAAGCATGGGTCAGAAATGCATGGCAAAGGCATGGGAATGAGCATATCATGCAAAGTGAACATGGCAAGATGGGCATAGAATATGTAATGGACAATAATCCATAACCATGTGAGGGACATGTAGAATAAATGCGCAAAGTCTTTGCGCGAAGAAAGCGGTGGGAAGGATAATCCATGGGATCCCAAGTCATCATTGCTCTCTAGAGCTCGTTTTGTCAACTCGTGGGATTGCGAGGTTGACAAGAATTCGTGGGTACCTACACAAAAGAGACACAAACGAAAGAGATTGTGTGTGTGGTAAATGTACACATCATCCATCATGATGTGTATGTGCATGTGTGACTTAGCACAAGATAAGCATCGCTCGAAGAAATTTGATGCATGGTATAAGAACGTGTCATCCATCATGAAAGAATAGTTATTGTGTATAACACGATGGGGATGCAAATTGAGCATACAATTATATGGCACATCAATAGCATGTTTATTCATGGGAAGCATATGGTGCACACAAGTATTGGGATCATGCAATGGATAGGATTGATCAAAATCTCCTAAAATGTATGAGGAAACTATGGGGGTCTCCTCATGAGCAATAATGGAAACATCATATGGAGAAAATGGACAACATCCAAAACAATGCATATCCGAAGCGAGATGTTCATGGCATGGCATATGAGATAAATGATGCAAAGTGTTGGGGATATTACTACTAGAGGTAAACCGGCCTTATGTAGCCGGGTTGACTCTTTGAAGATTAGAAGCCCATGAAGATGTAAAGATGATGGCGCTTTACGGAGGGCCCAAAGGCGAGTTATAGTATGTAAATGTAAACCGGCCTAGTCATGTAACTTGTATAGTAAGATAGAAAGAGAGAGGCCGAACCGGATACGTTTATAAACCGGCTTCGGGACTCTGTAGCCCAGCAGGCGTCAACCTATGTATATAAAGGGATGACCCGGCCGCGGTTTAGGGACAAACAACAACAACTCGAGAGCCAGACAAAGCGAATTCGCTCCCTGGCCTTCGAAACCCTAGCAATACCAATCACAACTAGACGTAGGCTTTTACCTTCATCGAAGGGGACGAACTAGTATAAACTCCCGTGTCCCCTTGTTCGGTTTAACCCCTTTAAGCTAACCCATTGCGATGGCTCCACGACTAAGTCCTTTCACGAGGACATCAGCCATGACAAACCCACGACAGTTGGCGCCCACCGTGGGGCTATCGCATGATGGTTTTGAGTTCTAGAAGGGCAGCTTCGATGGACTCAAGGGATACGCTGTGGCCGGATGACGAGGAGTCGCCGCGGCAAGCTCTACATCGACAACGCAGGATGGGGTCCCGAGGCCGATTCAATCGAATACGGGTACCGGGTCCCCTTTGGTGGGATTCACGTCTTCATCGGCAAGATCGGTGAACCGGCCCCCGAGCCAGACATCTGCACCGACATCATCGAAACGGCTTAGCGTGCAAGTTCTTCGCCGGTTCAGCCCGAGGCCAGGCATGTTTTCGTAGGTGTTGTCCATGGATCAGGGTACGAGGATGGACCGGTGTCCGATGGAGAAACCGTAGTCTGCTCTGATGACGAGTCTTCTGGAGAAACCGAATCGCTTTACTAGTTGCAAGACGGCCGGATTGAGGGCGGATCCGAGGGCAACAGTATTTCGGATTCGCCCGGTCTGCCAAACCGGGCCGCCATCTTCATGGCCGGCACAAAATCGGCGCCTCATTCATCTACTGCCGCAGCAATGCTCTCCGGTTCAACAACGGCCACACCAGCAGGGGCAGGAAGCCACCTCCGGCCCAAGTCTTATTAGATTTGTTCGACGCTCTGGCAACATTGATGTCCGCAGAGGTAGACGCAACAGCCAGGGATCAGCACGATGCGGAGATTGCAAAGGAGAAAGATCAGATAGCCCAGGCCAAAGCGGACCTGGCAGCAGAGAACGCCAGGATGGCTACGGAGCGGGCCGAGTTGGAAGCACAGGCTTATCGGATTAGACTGGATCAGAATGCTTCAGAGGAAGTCATGAGAAGAAGGTACCGATCACGTCTCTCGTCGGTTTATGAGCCGCAGAATCTTTTCAATACACCAGGTGCAGGAGCTGGTAACCAACCCACACTAAACCAGGCGGGGGCGCCGGGAGCAGGAGCGCCGGTTCAGCCGCACACGACAGACCTGCCTCGCAAGAACAACATTGTACCATCAACGCCGCCCGGGCATTATTCCAACCTGTTGGACAACATTGTGGCCCCCGCGTCACGCCTGGCGGCCCTCCCAATCGACGGTGAGTCACCAGTTGTAGTGGAAGCACGTCGGGCCAGGGATCTCCTTCAGACAGCACTAAATCAACAACAAGCATATTCACACAGCCGTGAGAGGATTCACTCCACTCCCTGTCCAAGCCGGAGTTATAGCAGACACGTGGAAGATGAACCGGCCGTGTCCAGTAGTGCACGCCGCCGAAATTCGCCACGAGGGAACAACCCGGCTGGGGGAGGTGCTAATGCGCAAGATGTTGTGGACCATGGCCGTGCACGTCGAGAGGCCGAGTTGACAGCTCGACACGAGGCACGACAGCATACTTCGGTTCACCCCACTGCCTCCGTGGAGCCAGGGGTGATGTTCAGTTCCTTAGGGGTACCGTGTTTAATTCTTGCTTTGCGTAATGTGCAACTACCCAAGGATTTCAAGGGACCTCATAAGGTACCAGATTATACCGCCGATTTGCAGCTAGAGGCGTGGGTGGAGAGCTATGAGATGGCAATGGAGATGTTAGATGTGGACGAGGCGGTGTTTGCTAAATATTTCACCATGATGTTGGAAGGAACAGCTCACACTTGGTTGAAGAGCTTGCCGACCAACTCTATTGGATCGTGAGCCGAACTGAAGCACCGGTTTATCCAGAACTTCAAGGATACGTGTAACTAGCCGATGTCAATTGTAGATCTGGCCGCTTGTGTCCAATAGGAAGGGGAGTCCACGACCCATTGGATCAAACGGGTCTCGGCGATTTTGCATTCGTCAGATCGTATCAACGCAGACACCGCAGTGTTAACGTTAGAGGGTAATTGCCGTTTCAAACCGTTGAAACAGAAGTTGGGAAGGCTCAAACGTCACTGCAACGACATGTCAACACTCATGGCTGCTTTGGTTAAATACGTCGATTCAGATAATACCAAGGATCCGGATTCAGAGGAAGACAAACCGGAGAAGGGTAAGAAGACCGGCAATGCCAAAGGCCAACAACACAATCCGGCAGGCCATGGAAACGCTGGTAAGCACAAGGCCGACAGTGGTTTGGACTTTGTTGCAAATACCAACGCGCAGGAGAATGGCCAGCGCCGTAAAGGCAAGCAGCCCCAGAGGGGTGGAGGTCCAGGCAACAATTTGGAGCATTTGTTAAATCAGCCCTGTCCAAAACATGGATCGAAGGAGAAACCGGCATCACATCTCTGGAAAGATTGTTATATCATGCGGGATTTCAAGAATTCCAATATGTTCCAATATGACAACGGCCCGCCCGGCGGTTCAGGAGGAGGTTTCCACGGGCCGGGTTACGGAGGCGGTGGTTCCGGTTCAGGGTTTCCAGGCAATCAAACTAGACACGTCAATCAAGGACACCAAGGCAACCAGGGAGGTTACAACCATCAGGGGAGTCAGCAGCAGCAGCAGTAGTCGGGTTATCAGAGCAATCCCAAATAGCTGAACAGCGGGAAATATCATGTCTTCACTACTAGTTTGTGCAAACGTGATCAGAAGCTTCACAAAAGGGTAGTCAACTCTGTTGAGCCGGCAGTACCACAGTATTTACGCTGGTCAGAGCAACCTATTTTGTGGAGCAGAGAGGATCACCCGCCCCGGGTTGATAATCCAGGTCATTTGGCCTTGGTGGTAGCCCCTCAAGTTGGGGGATACAAGTTCACTAAAGTGCTCATGGATGGGGGAAGTAGTATCAATATTTTGTATTATGATACATTCCGCCGTATGGGGTTGACAGATAAGGATCTTAAACCGTCGAATACGGTATTTCATGGTGTGGTGCCTGGTAAGTCTGCATATCCTGTTGGTAAGATAGCTTTGGAGGTAGCTTTTGGAGATGACTACGATTCAAGGTCAGAAACAGTGACATTTGAGGTGGTGAAGATCAAAAGTCTGTACCACACCTTGTTTGGGCGGCCGGTTTATGCTAAGTTTATGGCAAGGCCATGTTATGTTTACCTGCAGATTAAAATGCCAGGTCATAAGGGGACTATCACAGTACATGGAAGTAGAAAGATTGCTTTGGAGTGTGAAGAAGGCGATGCGGCTTATGCCGAGTCGGTTTGTGCCACGGAGGAGTTAAAATTCTATAAGGAGCAAGTTGATCCGGCAGACATGACCTCCTTAAAAAAGTCAACCACGGAACATGATCTAGCATTGAAGTTCAAATCAGCTACAGACACTAAGATGGTTGACTTTGTCCCTGGCGATTCATCCAAACAGTTCAGCATCAGTGCTAACCTGGATCCCAAATAGGAAGGCGCGCTCATCGAGTTCATCCGTGAGAATCGGGACATCTTTGCATGGAAACGTTCTGACATGCCAGGTGTACCGAGAGAACTCGCTGAGCACACACTCAACATTGATCCGAAATTCAAACCGGTCCGACAGTTCCTCCGCCGCTTCAACGAGGAAAGGCGCAAGGCGATAGGTGAAGAGGTCGCCCGTTTGTTGGCTGCTGGGTTTATTGTTGAAGTTTTTCAGCCAGAGTGGTTAGCCAATCCGGTGTTGGTTCTTAAGAAAAACGGCACTTGGCGCATGTGTGTGGACTACACAGATTTAAGCAAGGCTTGCCCTGCAGACCCCTTTGATCTCCCTCGCATTGATCAGATAATTGATGCTACGGCGGGTTGTTACCATTTGTGTTTTTTGGATGCTTACTCTGGTTATCATCAGATCAAAATGGCAGTTAAGGACCAGGAGAAGACAGCCTTTATAACTCCCTTTGGAGCCTTCTGCTATGGTTCCATGCCCTTTGGACTCAAGAGTGCCCAGGCAACTTACCGGCGATGTGTTCAGAATTGCCTTCATAAGCAAATTGGGCGCAATGTTCATGCGTATCTAGATGATACTATGGTCAAATCCAGAAAGGAGGAGACTTTGATAGATGATCTATGGGAAACTTTTGACAATCTCCGGGTCTCCAAGATGATGCTCAATTCGGAGAAGTGTGCTTTCGGTGTCCCGACAGGCAAGCTCTTAGGTTTTCTGGTTTCAAACAGAGGCATTGAGGCTAATCCGAAAAAGATTGTAGCGATTACGTCCTTGGCTAAACCTGTTGGGGAACGTAGTAATTTCAAAAAAATTCCTACGCACACGCAAGATCATGGTGATGCATAGCAACGAGAGGGGAGAGTGTGATCTACATACCTTGTAGATCAACAACGGAAGCGTTTGGTTGATGTAGTCGTACGTCTTCATGGCCCGACCGATCAAGCACCGAAACTACGGCACCTCCGAGTTTTAGCACACGTTCAGCTCGATGATGATCCCCGGACTCCGATCCAGCAAAGTGTCGGGGAAGAGTTCCGTCAGCACGACGGCGTGGTGACGATCTTGATGCACTACTGCTGCAGGGCTTCGCCTAAGCACCGCTACAATATTATCGAGGACTATGGTGGCTGGGGGCGCCGCACACGGCTAAGGAATAGATCATGTGGATCAACTTGTGTGTCTCTAGGGTGCCTCTGCCTCAGTATATATAGGTCCAAAGGGGGGGAGGCGGTTGGCCAAGGAGGGCGCGCCAGGAGAGTCCTACTCCCTCTGGGAGTAGGATTCCCCCCCCCAATCCTAGTTGGAATAGGATTCGCGGAGGGGGGAAAAGAGAGAGAGGGGCCGGCCCCCTCTCCTTGTCCTATTCGGACCAAGGGAGGGGAGGGGCGCGCGGCCCATGTAGGGCTGCCGCTTCTCTTTTCCACTAAGGCCCATCATGGCCCATTTAGCTCCCGGGGGGTTCCGGTAACCTCCCGGTACTCCGGTAAAATCCCGATTTCACCCGGAACACTTCCGATATCCAAACATAGGCTTCCAATATATCAATATTTATGTCTCGACCATTTCGAGACTCCTCGTTATGTCCTTGATCACATCCGGGACTCCGAACAACCTTCGGTACATCAAAATGCATAAACTCATAATATAACTGTCATCGTAACCTTAAACGTGCGGACCCTACGGGTTCGAGAACAATGTAGACATGACCGAGACACGCCTCCGGTCAATAACCAATAGCGGGACCTGGATGCCCATATTGGCTCCTACATATTCTACGAAGATCTTTATCGGTCAGACCGCATAACAACACACGTTGTTCCCTTTGTCATCGGTATGTTACTTGCCCGAGATTCGATCGTCGGTATTCCAATACCTAGTTCAATCTCGTTACCGGCAAGTCTCTTTACTCGTTCTATAATACATCATCCCACAACTAACTCATTAGTTGCAATGCTTGCAAGGCTTTAAGTGATGTGCATTATCGACAGGGCCCAGAGATACCTCTCCGACAATCGAAGTGACAAATCCTAATCTCGAAATACACCAACCCAACATTTACCTTTGGAGACACCTGTAGAGCTCCTTTATAATCACCCAGTTACGTTGTGAAGTTTGGTAGCACACAAAGTGTTCCTCCGGCAAACGGGAGTTGCATAATATCATAGTCATAGGAACATGTATAAGTCATGAAGAAAGCAATAGCAACATACTAAACGATCGGGTGCTAAGCTAATGGAATGGGTCATGTCAATCAGATCATTCACTTAATGATGTGATCCGGTTAATCAAATAACAACTCATTGTTCATGGTTTGGAAACATAACCATCTTTGATTAACGAGCTAGTCAAGTAGAGGCATACTAGTGACACTTTGTTTGTCTATGTACTCACACATGTATTATGTTTCCGGTTAATACAATTCTAGCATGAATAATAAACATTTATCATGATATAAGGAAATAAATAATAACTTTATTATTGCTTCTAGGGCATATTTCCTTCAAAACCGGCGTGTATTAACGATGTGCAACGTCTGGCCGGCCGGATTACAACCTTGAGCCGGTTTATCAGCCGCCTTAGAGAGAAGGCCATCCCCTTATATCAGATGCTCAAGAAAATGGATAACTTTGTCTGGAGTGAAGCAGCTGATAAGGCGTTTGAAGATCTGAAGAAACAGCTTGTGGAACCACCCGTGCTGGCAGCACCGATAGATAAAGAGCCATTATTATTATATGTGGCTGCTAATGCCCGGGCTGTCAGCGTAGCCATTGAGGTAGAGCGCAAGGAGCCTGGCAAAGAGTATCCGGTTCAACGGCCGGTTTATTATATCATGAGGTGCTCATTGAGTCAAAGCAGAGGTATCCGCATTGGCAGAAACTGGTGTATGGGGTGTTTATGGCAAGCCGGAAGCTCAAACACTATTTTCAGGGCCATCCTATCACAGTAGTCAGTTCAGCTCCTCTGGGCGACATCATTCAAAACAGAGAGGCAACTGGCCGGATTGCCAAGTGGGTCATTGAGCTTGGACCCCACGGGCTCAAATATATACCCCGCACGGCGATCAAGTCCCAGGCACTCGTAGATTTCATCAACGATTGGACTGAGTTACAGGCACCTGAGGAGAAACCAGATAATACATATTGGACTATTCATTTTGATGGGTCCAGACAGCTAGAGGGTTCGGGGGCTGGAGTCGTATTAACTTCCCCATGAGGTGATAAGTTTTGTTATGTCCTCCGTTTAATGTTCCCTTGTACTAACAATGCAGCTGAATATGAGGCTTTACTCCACGGTCTTCGGATGGATAAAGAGATGAATTTGAGTCGGGTTAAGTGCTTCGGCGATTCAGATCTAGTGGCTCAGCAAGTGTCTGGCACTTGGGATTCTAAGGACCCACTCATGGCTGCATATCGGCGAGAGGTGGGCGCAGTGGCTGGTCACTTTAAAGGTTATCAGGTGGACCATATAGACCGGCGGAAGAATGAAGCAGCGGACGCTTTAAGTCGTCTTGGTTCCCAACGTAAACCGGTTCCGCCCAATGTCTTTCTTGATGTATTGCACAATCCGTCAGTCAAAATACCAACCGAAGAAGATTTGGCTGTTCCTGATCCAAAGGCTCGGTTGGTGGCAACTCTGCATGCCATACCGGATTGGACGATCCCATATCTGGATTACATGAACCGGGGCGAGTTACCAGCTGAGGAAACGTTGGCTCGACAGATAATCCGACGTTCCAAGTCCATGACCATACTCAACGGGGAGTTACATCGTTACAGTGTTTCAGGAGCGATTCAACGATGCGTTTCTCCTCAAGAAGGTTGTGAGATTTTGCGAGAAATTCATGAAGGGGATTGCGGTCACCACGCCGGTTCAAAGTCGTTGGTTGCTAAAGCTTTTCATCACGGTTTTTACTGGTTGACGGCGCATGCTGATGCGGAGGATTTAGTCGAAAGATGTGATGGATGTCAAAAGTTTGCCCGCCGTGCGCACGTTCCGGGTCAAGAGTTGCGGATGATTCCAATTACGTGGTCGTTTGCCACTTGGGGGCTGGATATGGTTGGACCCTTCAAGCGCTCCAAGGACAAGAAGACCCATCTGTTAGTAGCAGTTGATAAATTCACTAAATGGGTAGAGGCAGAGCCAGTCAGCAAGTGTGATGCAGCCACGGCGGTTCAATTCATCAAAAAGGTGATATTCCGGTTTGGCTTTCCACATAGCATTATAACAGATAATGACACTAACTTGTCAAAAGGAGAGATGGAAGAATTCTGTCAACGTGAGCACATCCGGCTTGATCTAGCATCAGTGGCTCACCCCCAATCTAATGGTCAAGCGGAAAGGGCAAATCAAGAAATTCTGCGGGGTATCAAACCAAGGCTTATGGTTCCCTTAAAGCAGACGCCGGGTTGTTGGGTCGAGGAGCTACCTTCTATGTTATGGAGCATCAACACCACACCCAATAGGTCTACGGGTTACATGCCTTTATTCATGGTTTATGGTGCAGAGGCGGTTCTTCCTAGTGACATCCGTCACGATTCGCCCCGTGTGGCAGCTTATGTTGAAGCTGATAATGAGAAGGCATGTCAGGATTCTCTGGACCTGTTGGATGAAGAGCGAGATCTTGCAGCGGCGCGTTCGGCGATTTATCAACAAGATCTTCGACGTTATCACAGCCGCCGGGTTAAAACTAGAACCTTTCAGGAAGGTGATTTGGTGCTCCGGCTCATCTAGGATCAGACTGATATGCACAAGTTATCCCCCCCCTTGGGAAGGACCCTTTGTGGTCAGCAAAAATCTGCACAATGGATCCTACTACCTCATCGATGTTCGAGAGCATGAAGACTCACGTCAATCGGAGGAGGAGACAAAGCGGCCATGGAACATAGCTCTCCTTCGGCCTTACTATACTTGAAGCCATAGGCTTTTTCACCTCACATATTTATGACAGTGTATATACCATATAATAAACCGGAGCCTCCGTTATAAGCGAGGTATCTATTCTTTCTTATATCATATGTGTGCTTTTACAAGTTAACGGTCAAAGCGGAGTCTTTGTTAAACCGGATTGAGCAGCTGCATAAAGATAAAGAAAATCACTAGGGGGCTTGGTCATGTTTGAACCACAGCTACACCTCTTGATAGGCGTTTCAGCCACACAAGGAAAAATTTGTGGAGCCAAAGAGAGTATTGTACACCGTACAAACTCAAACATAGGCACACGCTGAGCATTGCTCACAAAGTTACTTGGGGGCTCTTTTTTGCAAAGCAACAAAGAGTTTGAAAGGACCCTCGTAATTGGCTATCAAGCCACGGCTTGGAAGCTTGGTGTATTCACCTAAAACCCCGGGTTAACCTGCCTTCATCAAGTAAGCCACTCCTATCCAGGTAATCCTGGCATGACCCATCGAACGTTTGACAAGTCAATCTTTTATAGAACCTGAACTTGTCATAGTTAAAACGGTGATTGGTTAATTGGAGGCCCATCTTAAAAGGCTTTGTTAAATGGTTTAACTCAGAGGCCTGGCAGCCCATGAAAAGCCTCGATTTGGAGCCTGGTAGCTCGTAAAAAGCCTCGCGTATTTTCCTATTTGAATTTTGTTTGTTGGCAATCATAAGTATTTTTTGATAAACCGGCGTCCTTGACCCGGCTTGCTTTCCAACAACCAGTTGTTGGCTCATGATCAAATATAAACTGGTGGTCATTGACCCGGTCTGGTTTGACTAAATCACTAGTGTTATGGAGAAAATCCGGTAGGTATACCGGTCTGGTTTAATAGATAGACCAGCATTATGAAGACGAAATTATCAAACGCATCGGGTTGGTGTTAAACACCTTTGCTGTATACATGTTTCCTCACTCAATGAGGTATGTTCTGTACATTATTTTTTGTACAAACACTTGATTATTCAGCTCAAGTACTATATACTTCTTGGATATTATGAGATGTTTAGCGGTAAACCGCTAGACACTTTTAAGTTTTTTGTACCCAAGAAGGCAAGTCATCATGGACTATGCATAAAATATATCCTGAAGGGCGGCACAGATTGTCACAAAGGGTTATGAAACATGCTCGATGGCATGGTAGATAAACAAAGTTTCAGCTATCCTATTACATGAAGCTTCAAAGCGGCTCAAACAGTGCCATTGTTTTTTACAGTATCCATGTAAACTGGCGACCGGATCAGGACTCTTCACCACGACGGTTTGATGGTTGCGGATCAGTTGGTGTAGGTACTTCTTCATCCCTCCCCAGCCGCTGGAAATCAGCCATTGACCAATCGATTCCGGTTAAAGCTTGGAACACTACTTCCTCATGGATAAGATCAGAAGGGTTAATATCAGGGGCATAAGTGTGCTTACGACTCGGAGGCACAAGTTCTTCGACTTCATGGATCTCGGCCGGCTCTCTTCTCCCTTCTGCATCATAAAACGGTTGAAAATGGGACAAATCGGTGTCCTCAGCCAATTTGCTGGCCGCTGGCCGCATCTGTTTGGTCAACCACCGAAGATCATCATTGTCAAAGTTTGAACCGTCTTCTTTAACGCCTAGATACCCTTTAATGATGTCCTCCGCTTCAAGATCTGGAATCCAGGCCTTGGCTCGAATAAGGGCAGTTAATGCTCCGGCTCTTGCAGCGGCTCTTTTCAACTCGGCAATACGCGCCGGTAACATGCCCAGCTTCTCAAGGGTTTCCTTCATCAACGTTGGCGCCGATTTGTTATAAGCTGTTGTACTAATGGCTCGCTGAGATCCAGAGTATAGCTGCTCAACCAATGTATATGCCTCTTTGAGCTTCATCCGCATATCTGCACCAAGATGAGTGATCCGAGTTCCTGCCAAAGATTTTATCAACATTTTGGTCAGTTTTAAGATTCATTGACTGATGCAACATACATAAGCAGATACTTACCGAAGATAGTAGAGGTCATAGCGTTCATTTGGCGCTTCAAACCGGCTAGTTCTTCGACCACCGATTTTAGGGCTTCCTCGGCATCTACAGCTCTTTTGGTCAAACCGGCTTTTTCGGTTTCCCATGCAGCACGATCTTGATTGAAGGATTCTTTCAATTTCTCCATTCCGGCCAGGGCCTGGGTCAGCTCCTCTTTGGCTTTTGCAGCTTCGGCTTGTTGCGACTTCACATTTTCTTGCAAGTCAGAGTTTTGGGCATCTTTGCTTTTCAGTTCAGCCTGCAACATTGAAGGTATCTTCAACAAAACAACATATATATGCACTAAGTATAAAGCATATAACAAGTTATCCACTTCATACTTGGGGGCTAATGCTTATTTTCTCTCAAATACTACCTTCTATGCAAGTCTCCAGAACAATACAAGCATTATCCTGGACACTTGGGGGCTAATGTACGTTTGTTCTAAACTGGCGGTGTGGATTAAAAACCGGATTAACTTGCCAAGTTAAACCGGCCTTTGGGGGCTATGCTACAGAACGTTATCTAATTTTTCAAACATGAGTCTTATCTATGATTGAAGACACGCCTTGGCAAGGATTAATGATGGGATGCTTAAAGTGTTACAAAGACCCAATTTATGATTGACAATCATAAAACGGCTCTTGGGGGCTACTTGGAATAGTATTTCAGCTATAAATCAATGTGCAAGGGAGAAGAATTTACCTCATATCATTCTTTCATCAAATTCACCAAACCGGCTTCATAATCCCGGTTTGAGTGCAGACGGTTCAAGAAGCCGGAATGAAGCTCATCAGCATTAAGATGAGCATAGTTTGATAAGTCGCTGCTCCATTTACCTTTATCCCTAGCAATTTGCTCTTCTTTGGCACTATGCTGTGCCAAAATGATGGGATGACCAGGAGAGCTGTGGCCTGCTCCAGTAATAATAACGTCATCACCTTGGCCTTCAGGATTTTGGGCGGATGATGATGGAATTTCAGTATCTTTCATTGGATTAGCCCGGTTTGGTTCTGCCGGTTCAGTATCAGGGGCAGCAGGCTCAGCATCTGTTGGTTCGTCAGTATGTTGGCCGTCAAGGGGCGGATCATCAAAAGTTGTTTCAGGATGGAGGCCTTCCGGTTCACCTGTTTGCTCCGGTTCACCTCTTGGTTCTTCTTCTTCAGCAACAGGGTCTTCTGGCGGATTGGTGACCCGAGCTTTCTTGCTGGGTCTGGCTTTGGCCCTGCAAACAGAATAAAAAGGGTTAACATCCTATTCAAAAGATGTAGGGCGCATTGAAAGGAAAGGTTCTTCATAACTCACCCAGCCACAGTTTTCAGAGGGGGAGTTGAGTTGCTGTCGATTCACCAGAAGAGGAAGGAGGTGCCACCTAATAATTTGAATCGGACGGATTAAGAGGCTGCCTGAAATAACCTGCCTTGGGGTAAGAATGATCAGAAGTAGGAGAGACCTCAGACCGGCGCTTCCGAACCGGGGTATTAGGTAAACCGGTAGAGGTGACCTGTTGGCCACTGTGCCGGGTTGTCCGACGAGCTTCATGCTGTTGAGTCTTCAAACTAAATGTTGGATCCAAGTGAGCAAGAGGATGAGAAAAGCTTACTTTCCAGATTGTTTGGCGAGTTTTTTGTGTTGGCATAGAGTCTAAACCGGAGGAAAGGGTAATTACCTCTACGTCCTCAGCCTGACTAGCTTCTGCCTCCTCCTGAGGAAGATCATTGTTAACAAGATGCATAAAAAGAGAGCCAAGTGAGTCAAGTTCTACCTCAACTTCTGGGTCATCAGTATCATCATCAAGTTCCATAGTGATCCGGTCAGCCGTTTTCTGCTTTGATGTCTGTTTTACGGCTTTGGTCTTCGGGCGGGTTGGTTTGACCGCTTTATCTCCAGTTGGATTTGCCGCTTTCTCTATGGATTTTCGTTTACAGAAAGGGTCATCACCCTATACATATAAAGAAGAAGGGTTACAGCTTGTATAAGTTAAAGATATTAGAAATGAAGAGGAAGTGTAATGCTTACAGCAGGCGGTTTGTTCTTGGTGTAGAAGGGATTCAGACCGGTTTGACAACAGACCAGTTCCGATTCATTCAGAATTTTCTTTACACCTTCAGTAACTTCTTCATCAAATAATTGGATGTTGCAATGGCGTTGAGGATCGTCAACTTCACCAGTATATTCGCACATTAAACCAAGACGCCGGCTTAGCGG
Organism: Triticum urartu; assembly: GCF_003073215.2. Classification (NCBI taxonomy): domain Eukaryota; kingdom Viridiplantae; phylum Streptophyta; class Magnoliopsida; order Poales; family Poaceae; genus Triticum; species Triticum urartu. Next base: position 255,875,261 of record NC_053027.1, on the reverse strand, counting down.
CAAGATACTCCAGGATATCCAACAGCGTACAAAATCCACACCTGTTAAACCGTTTGCCATAAAGGCCCGGAGCTTGGCGATTTGAGGAGCATATTTTGCCCTTTCTGAAGAGTTCAGGCATTGTGGCATTGGGCGAGCATTGGATAATCTATGGTCACGGATGCCGGGGAGGGGATTTTCATCCTCAGGCGAAGTGTCTCCGCAATAGAACCATGTTTGGTTCCATTCCTTTGGGTGGCTATGGTGTTTGGCATGAGGAAATTCCACTTCCTTCCGCTTTTCAATCGAGACACCACCAAGTTCTGTGTTCGGGCCATTCACAAACTCTGTGCGCCGGTTTAAGTGAAAGAAATCCCGGAACAATTCTGCAGTTGGTTCTTCTTGTAAATAGGCTTCACAGAAGACTTGGAAATTACATAAGTTGGAGACTGAGTTGGGACCAATATCTTGTGGATGCAATTGGAAGCTGGCAAGTACATCTCGATAAAATTTTGACCCTGGCGGTTTGAAACCATGACCTATATGGTCAACAAAGATTACCACCTCGCCTTGTCTTGGGGTTGGAGGATTCTCTGTTCCTGGAACTCACCATTTGATCTCAGTTTTCTTAGGCAGAGAGCCGATGCTAACCATCTCATTCAATTGATCCTTGGTAACCCGGGAACGAGCCCAGTTGCAGGCAGTGAATTGTTTGGCCATTGCAAAGCGGACAAACTGAAAATGAAAGGCCGGTTTATAAATTATGCATGATCATACATAAGAGACAAGGGAGTAAGGAACGTACTGATATAATAAATGGTACAACCCGGAGACTAGTATAATGAGAAAGAAAGGTAATGCTAGCGCAGGATTGACCAGACACTGTTAAACCGGATCGTAATTATGAAGGTAACATGCTCTTCTGGTTTATCAGAGGGCTAATGGCATAGACTATTTATCCAATGTCAAATCGCTTATGTTGGTGCGAGGAGAAACAGATCTCACAGTGATGTATAAAACTTTCGGATCTAGAGATAAGACAGAAAAGCAAAAATAATTGGATCTTGAAGGGGTGCAGAACTGAAGCAATTTTTGACAGATAGATCAGTTCTTTGCACATAAAGATTTGTGATGACCATGGTAGGTAAGCTACGGTAAGAGATGCATCAAGCATGAAGTGTCCATCTATTAAAGGAAGAACGGGGAGGAATAGCACTGATGAACTTCGGATGAACTTCGAGGAATATCGAAACCCTAGAACAGATCTATGGTGAAAAAAGCAGAGAACTTACCGAAGCTGGTGAGGAGGCAGAAGGGCGCCGCAGTTCTCTAGTGCGTTCAGGGCGATGCAGCGGCCCAGGTCGGAGCAGAGACGACGGTCGACGGTGGCGGCGGAGTTCCAGAGGCTGAGCGGCGCGAGGAAGACGATGCGAAGAGGCACGGGGGGAAACGGTGAAAATGACCCCTCGGTCCTATTTATAAGGCGAAGTGAAAAATGGCAAGTGCGGGAATCGAGGAGTCCAAAAAATGGATAAGTTAATAAAGGTGTCGCCTCGATAACTGGATATATATTAAATGAAGGAAATCTCCAATATCAACGGATGGATGACGTCAGGACGGTTTATCGTAATTTTGAAGTATGACGTCACGGCAGTTTACAAGATCAAAAATGAAGACAAGAGAGAAGATTTTTTCTAAAGTGTGGAAGATTGACATGAACAAGTTCAAACCAATCTGGGGCCTAATGTTGGGGATATTACTACTGGAGGTAAACCGGCCTTATGTAGCCGGGTTGACTCTTGGAAGATTAGAAGCCCATGAAGATGTAAAGATGCTGGCGCTTTACGGAGGGCCCAAAGGCGAGTTAAAGTATGTAAATGTAAACCGGCCTAGTCATGTAACTTGTATAGTAAGATAGAAAGAGAGAGGCCGAACCGGACACGTTTATAAACCGGCTTCAGGACTCTGTAGCCCGGCAGGCGTCAACCTATGTATATAAAGGGACGACCCGGCCGCGGTTTAGGGACAGACAACAACAACTCGAGAGCCAGACAAAGCGGATTCGCTCCCTGGCCTTCGAAACCCTAGCAATACCAATCACAACTAGACGTAGGCTTTTACCTTCATCGAAGGGGCCGAACTAGTATAAACTCCCGTCTCCCTTGTCCGGTTTAACCCCTTTAAGCTAAACCGTTGCGATGGCTCCACGACTAAGTCCTTTCACGATGAAATCTGCCATGACAAACCCATGACACAAAGGGAGCATATCAATATCATCACAAGAAAAACAAATGCCAATAACCATGGGCTTGTCATCTATGCCATAAGTGCAAATTGGGTTAATCCGAATGGCATATGCATAGTCACTATGAATAGATTGCAAATATGACATGTGGTCGATCTCATGCATAGCATATGACAAGTCAAGCGGATTGGCAAACATGATGTGACCGAGAGAATTAGCACAAGAAATCCTATGTAACAAGGCATCACAACTAATAGACTCCACATGGAAATCATCATACTCATCATAAATGGGTAAATCATTGCATGGGGAAGTCACACTAGCATGAAGCATGGAAATAGGTTGATCAACATCATGCAAGCAATCAACGTCAAGAATGTCCACTACTGGGACTAGAGCATCACCTTCACCAATGTTACCTTTGTCATTCCACTCATGTGGTGTAGGTGAGGTGGGAAAGACCAAATGGTGGTCATCTTCATCTTGATGGAACCATGTGGGGGGTGCATCACATTCCACCATGGCCATTGTCTTGTCTAAAGGTAGGACGAAGTCGTCGAGAATTGGCGCGTCATCATATAAGGGACCTAGCACCAAATGAGAAGACACAATAGGGGTAGAGGTCAAGTCGTTAGTGTTGAAAGGGGCCTCACATGACCTATCAACTATCTCACTCTCTCTATGTGGTGGTTCACTCAGTCCCTCAAAATAGGTGCACTCAAACTCACATATGGTGGAGTCACTCATCTCACTCAAGAGGTGGGGGTTGTGGCTCTCCTCACATGTGAATTGTGGCAACACATATATGGGGCTAGTGGTGAAGTCACTCTCGCTCTCAATATGGTGGCACAAGTCACTCAAGTCATCATACGTCGCCGTGGTCGATGGGAAAATCCCATGCTCAACCATCTCATTGTTGTCGCCGTGGATGAAGGCCGAAGATGGCACATCATCACTCTCTCCTCCTAAGATGGAAGCATCATCCTTGCTCGTCACCATGTCGCTCGCCTCCAAAGCTTGGTCCTTGATGGTGTCCGTAGTCGTAGTCGTCGCCGCACCATGTTGAAAAAGAGTCGAAGTAGACTCGGCATCGTCAATGCCACAAAGAGGGATGGCGGTGAAGTTGAACTTGGGAGCATCGTCTTGGAGCTCGTCGGGCTTGGACATCGTGGTGGTACTAGCCTCATGCTCGTTCTCATGGAGCTTGGTCGTCGTGAAGTGAGCTTGGGGTGAAGAAGCTTTGGCCTTCATGAGTTCTTGTTCCGCCTTGGGAGCACCAATGTAGTTGTCGTCGAGGGACTTGTAGTTCTCGAGGAAGATCGTCTTGGAGATGTTGTTGTGCAATCCCATCATGAAGTGGAACTTCATTGAAATGGGGTCGTCCACGCCGGCTCATCGCAAGGCAATGTTCATCTCCTTGAAGTACGCGTCGATGGACTTGGATCCTTGGGTGGTGTTCTCCAATTGGCGTAGAAGTTGTTCCGTGTAGGTTGGAGGCACAAACTCTCGCCGCAAAGCTCTCTTCGTCTTGGGCCAACTCATGTCGTAGGTCTCTGAAGGTGCACACGAGAAATGAAATGCGCCAGCAAATCAAACCTGTGGTATAATGGTGATGGCTTAACGTGGAGAAAATTTATAGGTGAAACAATGAACTCATATCTTCATTTCAAAATTAGTACGTCTTCATTTCAAACGAAATTATTCTCTTTGTGCACACGAGCACTTAGAGGCAACCATTTGCATAGGCCTTTCCGCGCGGCGACCGGCGATATATTTCACCCCTTTCACCTAGGCCGCCAACCCCTGATAGAGGCGAAGGTGTCCCGATGTTTCGATGAGATAGATATCGTTTTCTGTGGGAGTCGACTTTGATGATCCGACTACGAACGTGCAAAGACGTTGCGCCTTAGCAATCGCTAAACCAACTTCCAAGGGTTATTGACCACGCCGGAGCACGATCAACTTGACCACGAGGGTCTATTTCCTGCGAGAAAACGAAGAACAAACAAGAAACTGAGATTGCAATATGGATATCGCGAATATAAGATGAAAGCTTTATTGTTCAAGGTGGGGTTCTGTGACGTCTTGGTCTGGTCGTTGGACACAAACGAAGTACGCGAAGTTGCAGCTATGGCGAACTTTTAATCTAAACAAAACCCGAAGTCTAAACGACGCCCTAAGGGCTGTATATATGGAGGAAGAGGGGGGGATTTTGTGGTCCCTGGAGGAGGGGTCCAAAACCAACCCTAACTCTTGTTTCCCTACACATACGGACTCTAAAAACAGCCTATACTTAAGTATTTCGAAAATACATGGGCCTGGCCCAATAATAAGGTGACGCAGCACCTAGAATAGCCTCTAGACGAAATTTATGAAGTGCCATCTTGTATATTTCTTCCAAGGCTTCATGCACTCCTTATGGTGGCTTCAAAGTCCTGAAATCATCACTTGTAACTCCGTTCTTGATCCCCTTGCGCATGCCATCATCTCCATGCTTGAACTTGCTCCAAGGTTCATCTTTCTTGTCCAAACTAGGCCCTTCATTTGTAAGCAAAACAAATGTATCCAATTTAGGCAGCATCATATTCTCATGAACATTAGAATCGTTACCAAGAAACGAAACTACCTGATAATTCAATTGGCGTGCGCGAGCTCTAGTAATTGGTCCAGTATGTATAGCAGCAGGGGCTGTGGGTGTAACAATGGTATTGATGTACTCATCATCATCCCCTTCTTGAAATGAAGTCGTCCTCGATGAAAGCTCATCGTCCTCACCCAAATAAGGCTTCAAATCTGCAATGTTAAAAGTGGGACTAACCCCGAAATTTGCAGGCAGCTCAAGTTTATATGCATTATCATTTATTTTCTCTAACACCTTAAAAGGACCAGCAGCATGTGGCATTAGCTTTGGTTTGCGCAAATTAGGAAATCTATCCTTACGCAAATGTAACCAAACAAGATATCCAGGTGCAAACACAACATGTTTTCTACCCTTATCTCCAGTAAGTTTATATTTAGCATTCATACGCTCAATGTTTTCCTTAGTTAACTCATGCATTTTTAAAATCAATTCAGCACGTTCTTTAGCATCAAAATTAACCTTCTACGAAGATGGAAGAGGCAACAAATCAATAGGTGCACGAGGTAGGAAACCATACACAATTTCAAAAGGGCACATCTTAGTAGTAGAATGCAATGAACGATTATAAGCAAATTCAATATGAGGCAAGCATTCTTACCACATTTTCTTATTATTCTTTAAAACAGCCCTAAGCATAGTAGACAATGTTCTATTGACTACTTCAGTTTGTCCATCAGTTTGGGGGTGACAAGTAGTACTAAAAAGCAGTTTAGTCCCCAACTTAGCCCATAAACATCTCCAAAAGTGGCTAAGAAATTTAGTATCATGATCTGAAACAATAGTATTTGGCACACCATGCAAGCAAATAATTTCATGAAAGAACAAATCAGCAACATTAACAGCATCATCGCTTTTATGACATGGTATAAAGTGTGTCATTTTTGAGAACCTATCCACAACAACAAATATGATATCCCTCCCCTTCTTTGTTCGAGGTAAACCTAAAACAAAGTCCATAGATATATCCTCCCAAGGAACACTAGGTACAGGCAAAGGCATATATAAACCATGAGATTGAGTCGTGACTTAGCTTTTTGACATGTAGTGCAGCGAGCAACAAAACGCTCAACATCCCATCTCATCTTTGGCCAAAAGAAATGTGTAGCAAGTATATCCTCCATCTTCTTGACACCAAAGTGTCCCATTAATCCTCCTCCATGCGCCTCCTGCAACAACAAAAGACGAACGGAGCTAGCTGGAATGCATAGCTTGTTAGCACAAAATACAAATCCATCGTTAAGAACGAACTTGTTCCAAGTTCTCCCTTCCTTACAATTCTGCAATACATCTTTAAATTCAGCATCATGAACATATTGATCTTTGATGGTCTCCAAACCAAATATTTTAAAGTCAAGTTGTGAAAGCATAGTATAACGACGAGACAATGCATCAGCAATAACATTTTCTTTACCCTTCTTGTGTTTAATGACATAAGGGAAAGTCTCAATGAATTCAACCCATTTAGCATGTCCACGATTCAGTTTTGCTTGACTTTTAATGTGTTTCAAAGATTCATGATCAGAAAGTATAACAAATTCCTTGGGCCATAAATAATGTTGCCATGTTTATAAGGTCCAGACAAGAGCATATAATTCTTTATCATAAGTAGAATAGTTCAGACTAGGCCCACTCAATTTTTCAGAAAAGTATGCAATAGGTTTGCCATCTTGTAATAACACACCTCGTAATACAATTCCACTAGCATCACATTCAAGCTCAAAAGTCTTATTAAAATCAAGAAGTTGGAGTAAAGGAGCATTTGTCAACTTATCTTTCAATACCATGAAGGCTTCTTCCTGTGCGGTACCCCAAACAAAAGCCACATCCTTCTTTGTAAGCTCATTGAGAGGTGCAGCAATGGTGCTGAAATCTCTCACAAAATGCCTATAGAAACCAGCGAGGCCAAGGAAACTCCTCACTTGTTTGACCGTTTTGGGCTGCGGCCAACTCTCAATAGCTTCAATCTTGGCTTTATCAACTTCAATTCCCTGTGGAGTAACAACATAGCCAAGAAAAGATACTCGGTCGGTGCAAAAGGTGCACTTTCCAAGGTTACCAAACAAACGTGCACCACGTAGATCAATAAAAACAGTACGTAAATGTTCCAAATGTTCCTCCAAAGATTTGCTATAAATCAATATGTCATCAAAGTAAACTACCACAAATCGTCCAATGAAAGCACGTAAAACTTCGTTCATTAATCTCATGAAAGTACTAGGTGCATTAGTTAACCCAAAAGGCATAACTAACCACTCATATAATCGAAACTTAGTTTTAAATGTCGTTTTCCATTCATCTCCCAATATCATACGAATTTGATGGTATCCACTACGCAAATCAACTTTGGAGAATATTGTAGAGCCACTCAATTCATCAAGATCATCTAGCCTAGGAATAGGATGACGATAACGAATAGTAATATTATTAATGCCTCTACAATCAACACACATACGCAACGTAACATCCTTCTTCGGCACTAAAATGATAGGAACAACACAAGGACTAAGGGATTCGCGTATGTAACCTTTGTCGAGCAGTTCTTGTACTTGACGCATAATCTCCTTCGTCTCCTCTGGATTGGTATGGTATGGTGCACGGTTGGGTAATGATGCACCAGGAATTAAGTCAATTTGATGCTCAATCCCTCGAATAGGTGGTAATCCCGGTGGCACGTCTTCTGGAAAGACGTCAGCGAACTCCTGCAAAATGTTAGTGACATCAGGAGGCAAAGAGGAAGGCACGTCCTCGAAAGAAAATAATGCCTCTTTGCACACAAAAGCATAGCAAATAGATTTGCTGGAATCTAGCTCATCAATATCAGATTTTGTGGCAAGTAAACATGCACTTTTCAATTTAATTTCAGAAGCAACACTAGATGGTTTATTATTAGGTTTCATTTGTTGCTCAAATTCTTTTGCCACAATCTGATTTTCACTCTTATTTTTCTCCTGTTTTGCTTTATTAGCTCTATTAATATCATCTTTCAAAATGGATTCAGGAGTCATAGGAAGCAAAGTAATATTTTTATCTTTATGAACAAGAGTATACTGATTGTTTCTACCATGGTGTACAGAATTTTTATCAAGTAATAAGGAACATGCTTGCATAGGTACCACATCACAATCAACATAATCAGCATATGTAGAGATACTAAAATGCACACGAACAGTACATGTGACCTTAACCTTGCCGCTGTTATTGAACCATTGGATGTAGTAAGGATGTGGATGTGGTCTGGTGGTGAGAGATAGCTTCTCCACCATCTCTATGCTAGCCAAGTTATTGCAGCTCCCTCCATCTATGATGACGCGAACAGAACGTTCCTTCACAACTCCCTTTGTATGGAACAAATTATGCCTCTGATTTTGCTTAGCTTGTGTAACCTGCACACTCAAAACAAGTTGAGCAACTAAACATTCATACATGTCAGCATCTTCAGCAGCCATGTATTGCGTCTCATGATCAGAATCGTCTCCACCGTGTTCTTCATGTGTAATAAGAGCCAACGTCGCCTCATCATAGTCACTAGCGGACTCATACCCACCATCCTTAGTAGCAATCATCACGCGCTGAGACTGGCATTCTCTCGCAAAATGTCCTCTTCCCTTACAACGACGACAAATAATATCACTTGTGTGCCTTGTTGATGCCATGGAAGAAGAAGAGCTCTGCGCAGGCCCGACAGGTGTGCTCTTGGCAGATAGTGGTGGTTGTGCCTGCTTTCTTGTATCACGGCTGGAGGTGGCACCTGATGGAGGTGCTGGTGTGGTGGAAGTAGAGGATGCATGTGGTGTCCATGATGAAGAACGACCTACAGAAAAGTTAGTTCACGCCAATGCCTGTCGATCCTGCACTTCACGTTCAGCTTTACAAGCAAGATGGAATAAACGAGTGATATTAGTATACTCCTTATACTCTAGAATGGTCTAAATATCTCTATTTAATCCACCCATAAAACGTGCAAGCATAGCTTCATTCTCCTCAACAATACCACATCTAATCATGCCAGTTTGTAATTCCTGATAATATTCTTCTACAGAATTTTTTCCTTGTCTTAAACGCTACAATTTTTTAAGTAATTCACGTTGATAATATGGTGGAACCCAACGAGTACGCACATCAGTTTTCAAAGCAGCCCAAGTAGCTGGAATAGGATATAATCTACAATGCTCAGACGACCAAACACATGCAAAACTAGTGAATGCATAAACAGCAGCAGGAACACGTCTCTCCTCGGGATATTGTAAACATGTAAATCGTTGTTCAGTTTCTAACTCCCAAGTAAGATATATATCAGGAACATATCTACCCTCAAATGGTGGAATATTCAATTTTAGTTTAGGGAGATGGTCATGATCTCGTACTTGAGGGTGATCCCTACCATTGCCATTATTTGCATGTGGACGAACTGGTGGTTGCTGTGCTGGTGGTGGCACGTAGTTCTGATTTTAATCAACCTCATCCTCGTAATGTCCTGCAAAATCATCCTCCTCCGCATCAGCAGCAGGAGCCACAGAAGTATCAACAGCAGCACCAACAGTTTGGCCAGGTGCAAGAGGGAGACGGCTCGCTCGGTGGAGGGCTTTTCCGTGATGTGTAGGTAGTTGTTGTTGTTGTTGTTGTAGAGGTGCGTTAGGTGCAGCCGGTGGTGGTGGTGGAAGACGCACGAGCAATTCATTAAACCTGTTATCGAGCTTTGTTTCGAACGTCTTCTCCATGCCATCTATCTTCTCCATGGCCTCTTCAAATCTGTTTAGCACATCTTGCACTTGTCCACTCATCATTTGCTAAAATTTATCATGCAACTCCTTATTCGTCATGTTCTTCCAGTCAGTCTCGTCGGCTTGTGATCCTACCGTTGTTAGGAACAATAGAAACACACAAGAATATGATCCTACAGACTACTAACAAGAGGTGGTGGTGGTGTCACAAATCCGTCAAGCAAATCTCAAATTCTTACCGGTTCTAAGCCAGCAGCAGGCGGTGATCGGCAACCGTCGTAGTCAAAACTCTCAAAGCTTGGATAGAGCGATCACCAGGGAGAGTCAAACGCACGACATAGATGTATGTGGAGCTGGGAAGGCTTATAATATGTTAGCAAAAAGGGTCATCAATAATCAATTCAGAGATGCAAAGTTTAATAAACGCTCAACGACGGTACTGTGCTGGTCCTAGGCTAGACCGTGCTAGAGACGCGAACCTAGAACACTAACAAAATCACGGCGCTGCACGTAAACAATGGAGGAGCACACTCTGATTTTTTTTTCTTTTTTTCACTTTTTTTGCACTTTTTTTCCTCTTTTTTTTGCTCCGCAACAAATTTTTTTTCGAAAAAGTTTACAAATGGTCTAAAAACTGCCTAGCTAGAATTTTTTTTTGAGTTTGGAACTATTTTTCTTCTGCGGGTAGCACGTAATCTCGGGAGTCCTACTCTGTCACGACTCGGAGTATGGCGTGATCTGGAACTCGAAAACAAAGCAACAAATACTGGACTCGGACTGGTGGCGGAGATGAATCTGGTGGAACTCGGACTGTGGTGGTATATCTGGACTCGGATTGGTGGTGGTATATGGTGATGGTATATCTGGACTCGGATTGGTGGTGGTGGTATATGGCGATGGTATATGTGGACTCGGATTGGTGGTGGTATATGGCAGCGGCGATGTATATGGTGGGGTGGTGGTATATGGTAATGATGATGACGATGGTGCGGCGGCGGCGTGACAACCTGTGAACAGTACTCGAAACTCTAAGGGACTAGACGCTAAGACCAGCAACTCGACACGATGATCCAACCGCAAATTCAACAAAGCAAAACTCTAAAAAGACTATGCAAAGGCTCAGATTGGTTCGGATATGATGACCTAACCCTAATTTTTTTGGCCTTTTCGTGGACTATAGGTATGAAGAACAGACTCGACCTAAACTTTGAAAAACTGTAAAATCTCACCGAGCAACCTGGAAATCTGATACCACTTGATAGAGGCAACGGTGTCCCGTCTTTTGATGAGATAGTGGCTATCGTTTTAGAGGAAGTCAACTTTGACGATCCGACTACGAACGTGCGAGGACGTCGCGCCTTAGCAATCGCTAAACCAACTCCGAGGGGTTATTGACCACGCCGGAGCATGATCAACCTGACCACGAGGGCCTGTTTCCTGCGAGCAAACGAAGAACAAGCAAGAAACTGAGATTGGAATCTGGATATCGCGAATATAAGATGAAAGCTTTATTGATCAAGGTGGGGTTCTGTGACGTCTTGGTCTGGTCGTTGGACACAAATGAAGTATGCGAAGTTGCAGCTATGGCGAACTTTTAATCTAAACAAAACCCCAAAGTCTAAACGATGCCTTAAGGGCTGTATATATGGAGGAGAGAGGGGGAATTTCGTGGCCCTTGGTGGAGGGGTCCGAAACCAACCCTAACTCTTGTTTCCCCGCACATACGGACTCTAAAAATAGCCTATACTTAAGTACTTCGAAAATACATGGGCCTGGCCCAATAATAAGGTGATGCAACACCTAGAATAGCCTCTGGACGAAATTTATGAAGTGGCATCTTGTATATTTCGTCCCATGCTTCATGCACTCATTATGGTAGCTTCAGAGTCCTGGAATCATCACTTGTAACTCCGTTCTTGTTCCCCTTGCGCATGCCATCATCTCCATGCTTGAACTTGCTCCAAGGTTCATCTTTCTTGTCCAAGCTAGGCCCTTCATTTGTAAGTAAAACAAATGTATCCAATTTAGGCAGCATCATATTCTCATGAACATTAGAATCGTTACCAAGAAACGAAAGTACCTGATAATTCAATTGGCGTGCGCGAACTCTAGTAATTGGTCTAGTATGTATAGCAGCAGGGGCTGTGGGTGTAACAATGGTATTGATGTCCTCATCAGAACCACCAAAAAGAGAGTGAGCGCCACAAGCCCAAATTAAGTGCCTCCACGATGAGCGACAATAAAAACTTAGTCCTATTTGCCACCAAATGTGAGATGAGAGAAGTGTGTGAGAACCCATCAAGTGTCCTACACTATGTCCTATTGTGCAAGGACGAGGCACCAAAAACTAACACCTCTCACAATCTACCTTTGGTGTTATCTTCTCTATTGCAGGAATTTCAAGATGTTCTCCCCAATGAGCTACCTCCGGGACTACCTCCACTACGAGGCATTGAGCACCGCATCGACCTCATCCCCGGAGCACCGCTTTCGAACAAAGCTCCCTACCGCGTCAACCCCGAAGAAACCAAAGAAATTCAAAGGGAAGTAAAGCATCTCATGGACCATGGACATGTGCGTGAATGTTTGAGTCCTTGTGCCATACTGGTCATTCTTGTGCCAAAACGAGACGGTAGCTTTCGCATGTGCTCCGATTGTAGACCTATCAATGCTATCACCGTTCGCTATCGATATCCCATTCCACGCCTAGATGATATGCTAGATGAACTTAGTGGTGCCACTATATTTTCCAAAATTGATCTTAAGAGTGGTTACTATCAAATCCGCATACAAGAAGGTGATGAATGGAAAACCGCATTCAAAACCAAGTTTGGTTTGTATGAGTGGTTAGTCATGCCTATGGGTCTCTCGGAAGCACCGGGCACTTTTATGCGCCTTATGAATCATGTCTTTCGCCCTTACATTGGTATATTTGTTGTGGTTTACTTTGATGGCATTCCTATGTTTAGCAAATTTATCAAAGAGCATGTCACTCATGTCTGCACCGTTTTGCACACTCTTAGAAAAGAGCGCCTCTATGCTAATATGGAGAAATGCCTTTTTGGTGTTGATAAGCTCGTTTTCTTGGGTTTTGTTGTTTCTTCTAAGGGTGTTCATGTAGATGAGTCCAAGATCAATGCTATTAAGACTTGGCCGCAACCAACCAACTTGCATCAAGTGCGTAGTTTCCTTGGTCTTGCGGGTTTCTATCGTCGCTTTGTGAAGGATTTTAGCACCATTGCTTCGCCTTTGCATGCTTTGAGCAAGAAGAATGCGCCTTTTATTTGGGGACCATCCCAAGATATCGCATTCAATGAGCTTAAGAATTTTCTTACTCATGCTCCATGCTTGCTTTACCCAACTTCGATAAACCTTTTGAAATTCATTGTGATGCTAGTGGTAATGGCATAGGAGGTATGTTAACGCAAGAGAAGCGCCCCATAGCTTACTTTAGTGAGAAACTTTCCGGAGCGCAACCCAATTACCCTATCTACGACAAAGAGCTATATGCTTTAGTCTGCATTTTGCATGAATGGCAACATTACCTTCGTCCCCATGAGTTTATCATTCATACCGATCATGAGACTCTCAAGTACCTTAAGGGACAAACAAAGTTGAACAAACGTCATGCTAAATGGAGTGAATTTATTGAGTCTTTTCCCTATGTCATAAAGTACATCAAGGGCAAAGAAAACATCGTAGCGGATGCTCTTTCCCGCATATGCATGCTTGTCATGCAACTTGAGTTAGATGTCATTGGCTTCAAGCATATTAAAGACTTGTATGCGCATGATGCACCTTTTGCTACTCCTTATGCCAAGTGTTTGTCGCATACATCTTGGGAACGCTATTACCTGAAAGACGGATATCTTATGAGAGCTAACAAACTTTGCATTCCTGAGTCCTCTCTTCATTTGTTGCTTTTGCAGGAATCCCATGGAGGAGGCTTAATGGGACACTTCGGACGCGACAAGACGTTCGCCACTCTCTCGAAGAGCTACTTTTGGCCAAAGATGTTTCGGTATGTCAATCGTTTCACCAACCGGTGTTCTACATGTCGCAAAGCTAAGTCCAAAGCTCAATCTCATGGTCTCTATATGCCCTTACCAATTCCATACCAACCTTGGGAAGACATTAGCATGGACTTTGTACTTGGTTTTCCTAGAACTCGAAATGGCAAGGACCCCGTGTTTGTTGTTGTGGACCGTTTCTCCAAAATGGCTCATTTCATTCCTTGCAACAAGATAGACGATGCTTCACATGTTGCAAATTTGTTTTGTAGGGAAATATTACGTCTTCATGGAATGCCAAGGACAATTGTCTCGGACCGCGACATCAAGTTCTTGAGTTACTTTTGGAAGACCTTATGCACCAAGCTCGGAATCAAGTTACTCTTCTCCACGGGGTACCACCCTCAAACCGACGGCCAAACGGAGGTGACGAACCATACACTCTCCACTCTACTACAAGTCTTGATCAAGAAGAACATCAAGGAGTGGGAGGAGTGTCTCCCAATCGCCGAGTTCGCCTACAACCGTGCAAGACATTCAACTACCGGCAAGTCCCCTTTCGAGGTCGTCTATGGATTCAACCCATTGTCCCCATTGGACATTCTTCCTCTACCACTACAAGAGCGCATCAACATGGACGCGAGCGACCGAGTGAACCACCTTAAGAAGATGCATGAAGATACACGACACACCATAGAGCGCCAAGCACAATGACTCGCGACCAAGCGCAACTCCAACAAGTCCCCAGTGGTATTCCAACCGGGAGACCTAGTTTGGGTACATCTCCGCAAGGATCGTTTTCCCAAGGAGCGCAAGTCCAAGCTCCTTCTAAGAGCCGATGGCCCATTCAAGGTACTCGCACGCTACAACGACAACGCCTACAAGGTTGACATCCCATGAGACAAGTACAATGTGAGCAACACATTCAAAGTCAAAGACTTGGCCAAGTACCATGGTGATGAAGATCACGATCCATGGACGGTTCTCTCCCAAGGGGGGGAGATGATGCGGAGCATCCTTCCATCATCCCCATGGACTCTACACCGACACATCAAGCCCCACGTGGACCTATGACAAGAGCTAAAGCACGTGCTTTGGAAACCAAGGTGAACTCCTTCCTACTTAGCTTGCATATGGATACGAATGGAACATTGTTGCTACCTCACCAAGATACGCTATGTCTCATTAGGTACGAAGAGGAACACCACCAAGAGGCTCAGGAGCACCCCCAAGGAGAAGAGAAACCACCCCAAGGCCACGCGGACCAAGAAGGAGTGCAACGGCAGCAAAACTGGAAGTCCCAGGTGACCCCGTGCGCACGGGCCCCCGAGACCCCGTGCCCACGGACTACCCAAGAAGTTGACGCTGGAGCACCCCGTGCGCACGGGCCTGTACCATGCCCACGGGACCCCCGTGCGCACGGGCCCAACTTACCCCGTGCGCACGTGTAACGACCCGACCCAAAATCGGTCAAGTCTCTGTGTAGCTGTACCATCTCAAGATCATGCTGGCACACACAGTACATTGATGAAAAGATTCAAAGTTCAATCACACCTGAATTTATCACACGATTCTCATATCGAGTCTTTATTACAATAGAATAAATTCGGCCGAAGGACAACTCATGAGAAATAAACTAAATAAGTTGTGGAAGCGTAGACGAATAGCGAGTCCATCCGACTCCATAGGGCAATCGCCAAGCGTGGATCGTAGCCTCACTCCTGATCAGAAAACTCCTCTGCAACATAAGACGTTACAGCCATGTAGGTCAGCATTCTGAATATGCTGGCAAGTCATAGAGAAAACAACAATAATAATGCTAACACTATATGCAATTTGGCTGTGGAGCTCTAAGTTTAATGTTTTTTGCGAAAAAGCCAATTTTCCCTATGACAAAAGGACTTTCTCGCAATTACTACAAAATGTTGGTTGTTATTGAGATGGTTCTGCCAACCAATGTCTCATTCCCGATTATTAAATAACCCCTCAATTAATTTATTAAGTTCGGTGTTGAGATTTCCGAAATACTCCAATTTCTAGAGGCTCATTTGTCCGTAACCGGGGACACGACTAATTGATTAGGTTGTTACTCTGCAGAGTCTTGTGCACTTTACCCGCAAGAATCGTTCCCTCCTTTATGTCCTCGCACTGCCTGGTGTTTGAAGACGGGATGAACGAAACAGGGTCTTCCATAGAGTTTCTCTGAGCACTGCCAGTACCCATCCATGTCCTACCGTTCTTCTACATCTGCTGGCACCGTCCGTCCAGAGTCACGCCTAAGGTTAACCCAGCCAGAGCCCATAATGGCTTGCGGCTGCACAGGTAAGCTTCCAGTCAAGGGGTATCCATCTGTCTCTTCGTGGCTGGGTGAAGCTTTCCGCAAGATGTCATGGCACTTCTCCATGCATCCTGGCCATCCGCTAGTTCCTCCAGGGTACCCGTCAACCGTCCTCCACCCAGTAGTGAATTTGAAGTCCATCTTGAGCTTGAAGTCATGGGGTTGCCATCATCTTGACTCTCACATCTCCCTTATGAATCACTCAACCAACCCCGTCTACGAGCATAGCAAAAATAAACTACATCGTCCCGGGCAATGGTAACAAGGGGAATTGGGTTCATCCTACCTTATGATACTACTCAAGAACATAACTTAAAATTCTCCTACTGCATGCATGGTGGGGAGGAACAATTCTAATGCAACAAAATCATAGGTATTGTAAAAACATGATCAAATGACTTGCCTGGCTGACGGTCTTCAAATGCTAGTGACTCGAGATAGCAAGCTTCGCACTCCGGAAATTCAATCGAGTCAAACAATAGCACAAATAAGTATTTCACTAAAGACATATCAGCAACTGAAGGGAAACACACAAGCACTCAAAGAAAACTCGAGGAAAAAAATCAAGGTTTCCATCACATCAAGCAACCACAAAAAAATAGTTTTGACCTACTAACACTTTTCTTTACAGATCCAAAACAATGGTTTCACTAACTAACATAAAGGAAAACAGCATACAAACTAGGTGCAAAAAGAATCAAACCAATATCTATTATAGAACTCCTGTTACACCTAAAACAAAACTAATAAGAAAATAAAATAAAACTTTTTATTTTGCTGTAAATAAATGTTCACTCTCTGTAACTACAGAAACTAATCTAAAATAAATTATAACATAGGAGAAATAAAATTTAAAAATAACTAGAACAGCAGAAAACAACAGCAAGCTAAATAAACTAGAAAAGCTTGTTTTCACATAAAAACTATTTTTAATAAAGACTATAAATGCCCAAATAAATTCCTACTGCTAGGAAAGGTCAAAACAAAGCAGTGACAAAAAGAATCACAAAAATAAAATAATCCTAACTCAATTTATAGCGGAAAAACTAATCTGACTAAAACTAATATAAAACAATTTTTAAAAACCTAAACATGGCCGAATCTAATTTCTATAGCAACTATAGGAAATTTGCAAACTAGAGCAAAAAGAATCAACTAAAAATATTAATTAACTTAAAAGATATAGATTTTACAAAACTGGAACTATTCTGTTTTAAAAACAGAAATTAAAATAAAACTAAACAAAAACTATCGCGCTAATGGGCCGAAAGGTGAGAGATCGGAAACTAAATAGCGCTCGGGCGATAAATAGACTAAACCATGCACGCGCTTAATAACAGAAAACCGACCGGTTCGATCTAACTAAACCAGGTAACTAAACCAAAATAAAACCACCTAAAACCGATCTAATCTGAATAAAACCTAACCCTTCACTACTTCTAATCTACGGCGTATATTGCAGATCAAACGGTGGAGGGGAGGTGGCGGCTTACTACGGCAATGATCGACGGCGACAGAGGGTGGCGGAGGTCGGCGTCGAGCGGGGCGGGGTCTCCGGCGATCGGCGAACATGGCGAAGATGTCGGGCGGATGCGGTGGAGCGAGGCGGAGGTGGTGGTGATCTCAGTGGCGATCGAGGGTGACGGTAGCGAGCGACACGAGCTCGACAGAGCTCCTGGTGAGCTCCAACTCCGGCGACGGGTGGCGATGCTCAAGGCGGCGGCTCCGACGATCCCTGGGCGAGGAGAGGATGTCAAAGAGGTGTGGGATGAAGTGGAGGTTCGGGTGAAGGTGCTGGGAGGGGCAGAGAAGGCTCACTGGCGTCGGGAGTGGCGGCGAACCGAGGCGACGGCGGCAAGATGCGTTCGGCGAGGGCGTGGGCGGTCGTGGGTTTCGGGGTTGGGGTTTTAGGGGGATCGAGAGAGGAGAGGCATATGTATTTATAGGACTTCTTTCTTGGGGAGGAGGTCAAGTCAGGCTAGGGTTTTGGCGAAGGCTCGGACTCGGCCGGCGCGAGCGCGTGCGGGATATGCGCGCGTGGCTTGCGGGAGGAGGAAGATGGGGTGGGGCCAGCGCGTCGGTGAGAGAGGGAGAGGTGGGTTCGGTCGGGCGACCGATATGAAGGAGGCTCGGGCGTGCGCTGCGCTGGGCTGGCGGCCTTGGCGCTGGTTGGGCTGCGTCCTTGCTGGCTGGGCCGGTTGGCCTGGGCGTCGGCCGGGCCGGTTGGCCTGGATCGCGCCTGGGCCTTTTCCTTTTTTTAAATTAAGGCAGAGAGAAAAAATAAAATAAGAGAAATCTATAATATTTTTATATAGGACACATATATATCTCAAAATTCTCAGGGGAATTAATCCTATAGCATGGACATTTTTATAGAGGCAAAACAAAAACAAAAAAACATTTTCTGCAAACTCCAAATAAAATTCAAATTTGAATTCAAACCTTTTGGCAATATTTTCTTCTGACATTTTTGGAGTGTCATGTTAGCTCCTCTCATACTTTTTCTCAAGTATTTGTCAGGGATATTGAGGTAGATTTTCAAATGCCAAGTTGAATCCTAATTCAACCAAAACTCAAAAGCCTCTGAAAATTTCCAAATGTCACTCAAATCAAACAAAATGCATAGATGCTTAGCTAATAATTGTAAAACATTCCAAATTGAAAATTTGGGCTGTTACAAACCTACCCACCTTAAGATGAATCTCGCCCTCGAGAGTCGGGTTGGCTAGCAAATAGGTGCGGGTGGTCTCGGCGGAGATCTTCTTCTCGCACCCAGGTGGCTTCCTCCTCGGAATGATGACTCCACAGAACCTTACAAAACTTGATGATCTTGCTGCGGGTAACTCTGTTCGCAGTCTCGAGAATCCTGACGGGTTTCTCCTCATAAGTCAGATCACTGTCGAGCTGTATGGCCTCTAGGGGCACTGTGTCTCTCAAAGGAATATCGGCCATCTCAGCATGGCATTTCTTCAGCTGGAAAACATGGAAGATATCATGAACTCCTGACAATCCTTCCGGCAATTCCAGCTTGTATGCAACTTCTCCTCTGCGTTCGAGGATTTTGTAGGGGCCAATGAACCTGGGTGCTAATTTTCCTTTAACCCCAAATATCTTGATTCCACGAAGTGGGGACACATGGAGATATGCTCGATCTCCAACTTCATACGTTATCTCCTTGCGTTTACTGTCGGCATAACTCTTCTGTCTCGACTGGGCTATCTTGAGTCTATCTCGAATCAGCTTGACTTTCTCTTCGGAGTCTCTGATAAGATCGGGACCAAAAAGTTTTCGGTCTCCAACACCATCCCACAGTAATGGTGTTCTGCACCTCCTGCCGTATAGAGCTTCAAAAGGGGCCATCTTTAGACTGGTCTGATAGCTGTTGTTGTACGAGAACTCTGCGTATGGCAAATTGTCATCCCAGCTAGACCCGTAGTCTAGCGCACAGGCTCTCAACATGTCCTCCAGAATCTGGTTGACTCTTTCGGTCTGTCCATCTGTCTGCGGATGAAAAGCTGTACTGAACTCCAGCCTTGTACCCAAGGTTTCATGCAACTGATTCCAAAACTTTGAGGTAAATTGTGTTCCTCTGTCTGACACAATACTCCTCGGAACTCCATGCAGACATACGATCCTGGTCATGTATATCTTGGCTAACTTAGCACTAGTATATGTGGTCTTCACGGGAATGAAATGAGCTACCTTGGTCAAGCAATCAACCACTACCCAGATAGAGTCATAACATGAACGGGTCCTGGGTAATCCTGTGATAAAATCCATTCCAAGTTTTTCCCATTTCCACTCAGGAATCGGCAGTGGTTGAAGTAACCCTGCCGGCTTCTGATGCTCCGCCTTTACTCGCTGACAAACATTGCATACTGCTACGTACTCGGCAATATCCTTCTTCATACCTGTCCACCAGAAACTTTCCTTCAAGTCCAGATACATCTTGGTGTTGCCTGGGTGAATCGAGTATGGTGAGTCATGGGCCTCCTGAAGAATTAACTTCCTGACCTCTGGGTCATTAGGCACATAGATACGATCCTCGAACCATAAAGTTCCGTGTTCATCTTCACGAAAACCTTTAGCCTTTCTGTTACTCATCTTTTCCTTTATCTCTGCAATTTCCTTGTCCGTCTTCTGCGCTTCACGGATATTTTCGGTCAGGGTGGACTGAATATCCAAGGTGGCGACAAATCCTCTTGGTACTACTTCCAATCGGAGATCTCTAAGATCGTCGGCTAATTTCTGAGGTTCAACTCCTTCTGCGTGAAAATGTACTTCAAGCTCTTATGATCCGTGTAAACATCACAACTATTTCCGACAAGGAAATGTCTCCACGTCTTGAGTGCGTGCACTACGGCTGCTAACTCCAAATCGTGTGTGGCATAATTCATCTCGTGAGGTCGTAGTTGTCTAGAGGTATAAGCTACAACTTTTCCTTCCTGCATGAGTACTCCTCCGAGCCCTTGACGAGAAGCGTCACAATACACCTGATAATCCTTGTGTATGTCCGGCAAAATGAGTACTGGGGCTATAACCAGACGTTTCTTCAACTCCTGAAAACTGGCTTCACAATCCTCGGTCCAAATGTACTTTGTTTCCTTCTTCAACAACTCGGTCATGAGTTTAGCAATCTTGGAGAAATTATCAATAAATCTCCGATAATATCCTGCAAGCCCGAGAAAACTGCGGATCTCCTTGACTGAGGTGGGGGATTGCCAGTTGGTGACCGATTCAACCTTGGTGGGGTCGACTGCTATTCCTTCTCCTGAAATAACATGTCCGAGGAATCCGACTTCCTTCAACCAAAATTCACATTTGCTGAACTTGGCATATAACTGATGTTCTCGGAGTTTCTCCAGGACTAGACGCAGATGTTCCTTGTGCTCTTCCTCGCTCTTGGAGAAAACCAATATGTCATCGATGAACACCACAACAAACTTGTCCAAATATTCCATAAATACCTTGTTCATCATGCTCATGAAATACGCAGGGGCATTAGTCAATCCGAATGACATGACGGTATACTCATATAAACCATACCTGGTGGTGAAGGCTGTTTTGGGTATATCCTGTTCATGAATCTTCAGCTGATGATACCCTGATCGAAGATCGATCTTGGAAAATACTTTGGCTCCGACTAGTTGATCAAATAAATCATTAATCATCGGTAGAGGGTACTTATTCTTGATGGTCACGTCGTTCAATGCAAGATAATCTACCACCATTCTCAGGGTTCCATCCTTCTTCTCTACCAAAAGAACTGGGGCTCCCCAAGGTGACAAACTTGGGCGAATATATCCTTTCTCCAATAATTCCTTGATCTGCTGCTTGATCTCTTCCAAATCATTCGGGGGCATCCGATACGGTCTCTTGGATATTGGGGCTGTGCCAGGTAATAACTCGATCAAAAATTCTATTTCTCTATCCGGTGGCATTCCTGGTAATTCTTCCGGAAATACATCCGGAAAATCTTGTACTACAGGCACTTCCTCCTGAACCACTCCCGTGAGGGAATTCACCCGCTTCTTTATCGGTGTGCGTCTGGATACATACTTGATCCTCTTCTGCTCCGGGGTGGTGAGCAAAATCGTCTTGCGGGCACAGTCGATGTTCCCTTCAAACTTCGTCAACCAGTCCATGCCTAGGATCACGTCCAATCCCTGGGATTCTAAGACTATGAGGTCTACAGGAAAATCATGATTTCCGATGCTGAGGGTTGAATGACAGCCTAAGCCTGCCATCATCTCTCCTCCTAGAGAAGTGACTTGGATTGGGGTTCTAAGGGTCCTAGTGGGCAACCCATACTTTTCCATAACTACCCTTGATATGAATGAATGCGTTGCACCGGAATCAAAGAGTACCAATACTGGACGTGAATTTAATAAAAACTTACCAACCACAGTTTCTGGCTGATCATAGACATCCTCCACGTCAATGTGATTCACCTGAGCATGAGGAAAAGGGTTGGGCTTTTTTGCTGAGCTTCCATTGCCGTTGCCGTTCCCATCCCTCTGCTTGGCCTCTGGACAATCGGTGGCGTAGTGTCCTGTCTTCTGGCACTTGAAACAGGTGATATGACTCAGATCCTTCTGAGTCGGAGCAGGACGGTGCTGGTTACCGTTGCCTCCATTGCCTGACTTGGGGTTGTTGTCGTGGTTGCGATTGTTCCCATTCCCACCATGGTTATGTCCTCCATGATTGTGTCCTCCATGGGTGTGATGGGTATGTCCTCCCGAGTATGGGGCATAGCGGGGCTTCTGCTGAGCTCCGGAGTTGTACTTTCCCTAGTTATATTTCCGCTTGCGGCTTTAAATCTGCTGCTGCTTGCCTTCAAGTATAGTGGCCTTGTCTACCAGCTCCTGGTAGTTGTTGAAGGTACCCACCATTAGCTGCATTCCCAGCTCATCATTGAGTCCTTCAAGAAACTTCTCATGTTTTGCGGCATCTGTGGCCACATCATCTGGGGCATATCGAGATAATTTGCTGAACTCATCCACATACTGCCCCACAGTACGGTTCCCCTGGCGTAAGTTGCAGAACTCACGCTTCTTTAGACTCATGGCTCCAGCTGAGACATGCGCGGTGCAGAAAGCCCGCTGGAACTGATCCCATGCCATGGTGGCGACCGGATAAGTGGCGGTGTAGTTTTCCCACCAAGAGGCTGCAGGTCCATTCAGTTGATGTGCGGCAAAACGCACCTTCTCAGCATCTGTGCATCCAGCAGTTGTTAGATCCCTTCCGATCTCGCGGAGCCAATCATCAGCTACAATCGGCTCGATGCTACTAGAGAACACCGGCGGATTCAGCCTTAGAAACCGGGTCAGGTTACCGACAGGGGGTGGTGGCGGTGGATGGTTGTTGTTGTTGCCTTGGTTTTGGATGAGCATTTGCATTAAGGCATTCTGCTGTTGAATCAGCTGGGTGAGCTCCGGCGGGAAAGTGAAACCGGGGTCACGTCTCGGAGGCATCTGGTGTTATGGAGTGGATGAGAAATTAGAATAGAACAAGGGTCTAATGAGAAAATAGCACTACCCAAATGAATGCACAAACACAATCACACCAATCATTTATTCATTCATCTCAAGCAAGGTTCAATTTCACGAAGATGCAACTTTTGGACCATCTTCAGGCTCCTGCGCATCTGAATCTCTAGAGCCCTGATGTGAGCCTCCAAGTCTTGGACATATGAGCGGACGGAGTTGTCATCTATGGGTGAGCTCCGGCAGGAAAGTGAAACCGGGGTCACGTCTCGGAGGCATCTGGTGTTATGGAGTGGATGAGAAATTAGAATAGAACAAGGGTCTAATGAGAAAATAGCACTACCCAAATGAATGCACAAACACAATCACACCAATCATTTATTCATTCATCTCAAGCAAGGTTCAAACTCGGATTACAAGATCTCACGACTAATCAAAAATAACGGCCTAACTGATCGACGAAAATAAAATATCATGGCGGTTGACTAAATGTCTTCATCAATTATCCCTGCGTCCTCTGGTGCGGCGTCTCCTCTTGCGACTTCCTTCGGTGGAGCTCTCTTCATAATCCTGGTCATTGCTCACGAGAGGTCCATCATCTCCACTCGGGAAAAGGTCTTCTCCCAGATCCATCTTCTCCTCCAGTGTGGCAATATATTTCTTCCGGTCCTTGAGTCTTTCCATAAAATCCTTGACTTCATCCTCATGCTCATAGTGGGCTTCACGTGCTGCATCCTCTGGTTCAATTTCACGAAGATGCAACTTTTGGGCCCTCTTCAGGCTCCTGCGCATCTGAATCTCTAGAGCCCTGATGTGAGCCTCCAAGTCTTGGACATATGAGCGGACGGAGTCGTCATCTATGGTGCGGATAATCTCTCCATCTGCAGTCCTGCGAGAAATCATGGTGTGGTTTGATCCAACAAGCTCGGTCCTATATTCCTCCTGGATGCGTCCAAGTGCACTATGAACTGCTATGTCTCTCCCGAGTATCCAAGTGGGAGCAGTGAACTTGAAGTCAACGGGCGCTGAGAGGCTTCCGAAAGTTCTCCCTGGTATGTGCACCTTAATCCTATAACGACGGTCTTCTGGAAATGCCATGATAGGGGTCCCGGTGATAGACGACAGAGCAATCTTCAATTCCTTGGTGATATGGACCAGCCTCCTGCCGAAAAGCATTGTCTCATCTGGCTGGCAAAACTCCGGGAGCAGAACTGGGATGAACTTGATGGCCATCTAGAATGTTGAAATCGGAGAGAAGTCCGAAATGAACAGGGGAGTATTACGGAATGATAAGGACATAAAATAAAATAGTTTCTTCCTATGGCTTTCCGATCCTAGGGGTTATGTCCTACGGTCAGCGTGTGCTCTGAATACCATCTCTGTAACGACCCGACCCAAAATCGGTCAAGTCTCTGTGTAGCTGTACCATCCCAAGATCATGCTGGCACACACAGTACATTGATGAAAAGATTCAAAGTTCAATCACACCTGAATTTATTACACGATTCTCATATCGAGTCTTTATTACAATAGAATAAATTCGGCCGAAGGACAACTCATGAGAAATAAACTAAATAAGCTGCGGAAGCGTAGACGAATAGCGAGTCCATCCGACTCCATAGGGCAATCGCCAAGCGTGGATCGTAGCCTCACTCCTGATCGGAAAACTCCTCTGCAACATAAGACGTTGCAGCCGTGTAGGTCAGCATTCTGAATATGCTGGCAAGTCAAAGAGAAAACAACAATAATAATGCTAACACTATATGCAATTTGGCTGTGGGGCTCTAAGTTTTATGTTTTTTTGCGAAAAAGCTAATTTTTTCCTATGACAAAAGGACTTTCCCGCAATTACTACAAAATGTTGGTTGTTATTGAGATGGTTCCGCCAACCAATGTCTCATTCTCGATTATTAAATAACCCCTCAATTAATTTATTAAGTTCGGTGTTGAGATTTCCAAAATACTCCAATTTCCAGAGGCTCATTTGTCCACAACCGGGGACACGACTAATCGATTAAGTTGTTACTCTGCAGAGTCTTGTGCACTTTACCCGCAAGAATCATTCCCTCCTGTATGTCCTCGCACTGCCTGGTGTTTGAAGACGGGATGAACGAAACAGGGTCTTCCATAGAGTTTCTCTGAGCACTGCCGGTACCCATCCATGTCCTACCGTTCTTCTACATCTGTTGGCACCGTCCGTCCAGAGTCACGCCTAAGGTCAACCCAGCCAGAGCCCATAATGGCTTGCAGCTGCACAGGTAAGCTTCCGGTCAAGGGGTATCCATCCGTCTCTTCGTGGCTGGGTGAAGCTTTCCGCAAGATGAAATGGCGCTTCTCCATGCATCCCGGCCATCCGCTGGTTCCTCCAGGGTGCCCGTCAACCGTCCTCCACCCATTAGTGAATTTGAAGTCCATCTTGAGCTTGAAGTCATGGGGTTGTCATCATCTTGACTCTCACATCTCCCTTATGAATCACTCAACTAACCCCGTCTACGAGCATAGCAAAAATAAACTACATCGTCCCGGGCAATGGTAACAAGGGGAATTGGGTTCATCCTACCTCATGATACTACTCAATAACATAACTTAAAATTCTCCTACTGCATGCATGGTGGGGTGGAACAATTCTAATGCCACAAAATCATAGGTATTGTAAAACATCATCAAATGACTTGCCTGGCTGACGGTCTTCAAACGGTAGTGACTCGAGATAGCAAGCTTCGCACTCCGAAAATTCTATCGAGTCAAACAATAGCACAAATAAGTATTTCACTAATGACATATCAGCAACTGAAGGGAAACACACAAGCACTCAAACCAAAATCAAAGAAAACTCGAGGAAAAAATCAAGGTTTCCATCACATCAAGCAACCACAAAAAAATAGTTTTGACCTACTAACACTTTTCTTTACAGATCCAAAACAATGGTTTCACTAACTAACATAAAGGAAAATAGCATACAAACTAGGTGCAAAAAGAATCAAACCAATATCTATTATAGAACTCCTGTTACACCTAAAACAAAACTAATAAGAAAATAAAATAAAACTTTTTATTTTGCTGTAAATAAATGTTCACTCTCTGTAACTATAGAAACTAATCAAAAATAAATTATAACATAGGAGAAATAAAATTTAAAAATAACTAGAACAGCAGAAAACAACAGCAAGCTAAATAAACTAGAAAAGCTTGTTTTCGCATAAAAACTATTTTTAATAAAGACTATAAATACCCAAATAAATTCCTACTGCTAGGAAAGGTAAAAACAAAGCAGTGACAAAAAGAATCACTAAAATAAAATAATCCTAACTCAATTTATAGCAGAAAAACTAATCTAACTAAAACTAATATAAAACAATTTTTAAAAACCTAAACATGGCCGAATCTAATTTCTACAGCAACTATAGGAAATTTGCAAACTAGAGCAAAAAGAATCAACTAAAAATATTAAATAACTTAAAAGATATAGATTTTACAAAACTGGAACTATTCTGTTTTAAAAACGGAAACTAAAATAAAACTAAACAAAAACTAATGCGCCAATGGGCCGAAAGGTGAGCGATCGGAAACTAAATAGAGCTCGGGCGATAAATAGACTAAACCATGCACGCGTTTAATAACAGAAAACCGACCGGTTCGATCTAACTAAACCAGGTAACTAAACCAAAATAAAACCACCTAAAACCGATCTAATCTGAATAAAACCTAACCCTTCACTACTTCTAATCTACGGCGTAGATTGCAGATCGAACGGTGGACGGGAGGTGGCGGCTTACTGCGGCGGTGATCGACGGCGACAAAGGGTGGTGGAGGTCGGCGTCGAGCGGGGCGGGGTCTCCGGCGGTCAGCGAAGGTGGCGAGACGTCAGGCGGATGCGGTGGAGCGAGGCGGAGGTGGTGGTGATCTCAGTGGCGATCGAGGGTGACGGTAGCGAGCGACACAAGCTCGACAGAGCTCCTGGTGAGCTCCAACTCCGGCGACGGGCGGCGATGCTCAAGGCGGCGGCTCCGACGATCCCTGGGCGAGGAGAGGATGTCAAAGAGGTGTAGGATGAAGTGGAGGTTCGGGTGAAGGTGCTGGGAGGGGCAGAGAGTGCTCACCGGCGTCGGGAGTGGCGGCGAACCGAGGCGACAGCGGCGAGATGCGTTCGGCGAGGGCGTGGGCGGTCGTGGGTTTCGGGGTTGGGGTTTTAGGTGGATCGAGGGAGGAGAGGCATAGGTATTTATAGGACTTCTTTCTTGGGGAGGAGGTCGAGTCGGGCTAGGGTTTTGGCAAAGGCTCGGACTCTGCCGGCGCGAGCGCGTGCGAGATATGCGCGCGTGGCTTGCGGGAGGAGGAAGACGGGGTGGGGCCGGCGCGTCGGTGAGAGAGGGAGAGGTGGGTTCGGTTGGGCAACCGAAGCGAAGGAGGCTCGGGCGTGCGCCGCGCTGGGCTGGCGGTCTTGGCGCTGGTTGGGCTGCGGCCTTGCTGGCTGGGCCGGTTGGCCTGGGCGTCGGCTGGGCCGGTTGGCCTGGATCACGTGTGGGCCTTTTCTTTTTTTTTGAATTAAGGCAGAGAGAAAAAATAAAATAAGAGAAATCTATAATATTTTTATATAGGACATATATATATCAAAATTCTCAGCGGAATTAATCCTATAGCGTGGACATTTTTATAGAGGCAAAACAGAAACAAAAAAACATTTTCTGCAAACTCCAAATAAAATTCAAATTTGAATTCAAACCTTTTGGCAATATTTTCTTCTGACGTTTTTGGAGTGTCATGTTAGCTCCTCTCATACTTTTTCTCAAGTATTTGTCAGGGATATTGAGGTAGATTTTCAAATGCCAAGTTGAATCCAAATTCAACCAAAACTCAAAAGCCTCTGAAAATTTCCAAATGTCACTCAAATCAAACAAAATGCATAGATGCTTAGCTAATAATTGTAAAACATTCCAAATTGAAAATTTGGGATGTTACAGCACGGGCCTCCCAGGATGGACTGCTGTGATCCCCAATCCGAGCCCCTCTTCATCTACTTCGACCCCAAGACTATATAAACCGTACCTAGGGCTATGTTTAGGGTGAGCAAAGTATGAGATGAGATATTTGTGAGCTTTGCTCCTTCTACCTTCCCACTTGTGGAATCAAGGCCCCTTTGGGAAGAATCCTAGTGGATTTCAAGACCTCCTCTAGGAGAAGACTATCTTTAACACCTCATCTCCTAGGAGTGGGAAGAACTTTGCCATTGTATCTTTCCTTTGACTGTGTTTGTGACTTGTGGATCTTGTATTGCTATTCTAGTGGATGTATAATTGGGGAATTGTCTGAGTGATTTCCTCTTTGTGTTCTTGAGAGTTTGCCCTTTTCCCCCTCCAAGTGTGAAAAGATCCGCCTCTAGGATTTCATCCTATATCAGGCATCTCCCAGGCCCCGGACATCCGGCCAAGGCCCCGGACAGCTAGCCCCTGGAGCGTCATCCACTTCAGCAGCACAGCCGCCAGAAGCTACAGGCCCCGGACATCCGGCCCCGACAGCCCGGACATCCGGCCTCTCCCGAGCCCCCGGACATCCGGCCACTGGCCCGGAAATCCGGCCCCTCCGAACCCGAGAGCAACAAATGCCACCGCTCCAGCCCGGACATCCGCCCCCCCCCCCAGCCCGGACATCCAGCGACGCCTGAAAGCCCGGACATCCGGCCCGACCAGCCCGGACGTCCGGCCTTCCCTGTCTGCGCACAGTGAAGGGCCGAGGCCCGTGTATCCCTTCTCCCCCCTAGACTATTTATACTCCACCCCGTACAACTTTCTAGGGTTAGCATTGGTTTAGCTCATTTTAGAAATAGAGCATTTCTCATCCACATCGGATCTACTCCACGAGAGAGACCGCGACCTCTTGGGAGAAGATCCCTCTGGATTCAAGACCTCCTTTTGGAGAAGAACTTCAAGACCTCCTCACGGAGAAGACCGGTTACCGTGTATCGTCCCTAGTTGATTGTGGATCGTGTATCTTACTTTATGTACTCGAGGATCTAGCACATGTGTGACTATTTCTTGTTGGTTGAGTGATTCTCTCGTGTTTCCCCTTGTGATTTCCCTCGTTTTCCCATCGTGTTCCTCGTGTTCTTCGCGGGATCCGCTCCTTTCGTGAAAGATCGGCCGATTAGGGTTCTACCCTACATCATCTTGGTATCATGAGCCACGTTGATCATGATTTCGGAGCCTCCCCGTTATGTTTCTAGCCTTGTTTTGTTGTTTTTCGTCCTAATTCGAAAATTCCCCACCAAAAATAGCCCCAATTTTTTTGTGATTTGTTGGTGTGTTGACATTTTGTTGGGTTGGATCCGTGGATTTGCTTTGTTTTCAGTGGATCTAGCTTCCCATCCTTTCTCCCCCAATTTCCATCCACCAATTCCTCTGAATTTCGCCCGGATTTGACCTCTCCACGCGGTGTTCATCCCGTTCGTCCCCGGATCCAGAGCCCGGACATCCGGCCCGTCAAGATCGGACATCCGACCTCCAGACATCCGGCCTTCCACCCAGACATCTGACCCCTGGCAGCAACATCTCCATCCACCGCCCCGTTTTTCCGTCCATTTTTCCCTAAATTTTGTTCCGGCGCCCACCATATACCACATATACTTCTGCATACCTCCATCACTTCCGCATAATGCAACCATTTTGGACCGTTTCGCTCTCCGACACATTTGCTACTTCGAGGTTTGAGAGTTTGAGTTGCGGTACTGAAAGTGCATTATATCGACTAGAGGGGGGGTGAATAGGCGATTTTTATGAAAGTCTTCAAAACGTGGAAGTTATGAAGACAAACAGTAGAGATATGCCTATCAGTATGCAGCGGAAGTTAGATTACACTAGGCAAGCCATGGTCAAGTATTCAATAGAGTGAAAGCACAATGACAAGTAGCTGCAGTGTAATAAGGATCAGGTAGGAAGAAGTTATGAAGCCAAACAAATCATACAGTTACGTTGTGAAGACAAAGGATATAGCAGGCATGTAATGGCTTCACAAAGAGTAACAGTAAGTAAAAGGGAGTGAAGATGAAACCGGTGACTCGTTGAAGACAATGATGTGTTGGACCAGTTCCAGTTGCAGTGACAACTGTACGTCCGGTTGGAGCGGCTAGGTATTTAAACCTTAGGACACACAGTCCTGAACACGCAGCTCAGGACACCAAGTCCTCACCGTATTCTCCTTGAGCCAAGGTCACATAGTCCTCGCCCAATCACTCTGGTAAGTCTTCAAGGTAGACTCCCAAACCTTCACAGACTTCGTTCACTGGCAATCCACAATGTCTCTTGGATGCTCAGAACGCAACGCCTAACCGTCTGGAGGATGCACAGTCCTCAAGTGTAATAAGTCTTCAGATCACTCAGACAAGAAGACTTAAGTGATGCCCAATTTACTCTGGCTCTGGGTGGTTAGGGCTTTCTCCTCGCTAGGAATTTTCTCTCAAAGGCTTCGAGGTGGGTTGCTCTCAAACGACAAAAGCCGTGCACTGAAATCTGAGCAGCCAACCGTTTATAGCCACTTGGCAACCCGACCTGATTTGTCCGAAATGACCCTGGGTCACTAAGGAACTGACACGTGTCCCAACGGTCAGATTTCAAGCTCACATGGCAACTTTACTTGGGCTACAAGCAAAGCTGACTTGTCCGGCTCTGGACAAGATTCGCTCTCATTGTATTCACTCGAAGACATAGGTTTTTGGTTTAGGCATCACTTCAGTCATTCTGACTGGTTCTCCTGGACCCCACTTAACAGTACGGTGGTTCCTATGACTCAACACAAAAGAAAAAGAACTACGAAAGATCTAAGTCTTCGAGCTCCATAGGCTTCATAACATGTCTTCTTTTGTCATAGTCTTCAATGTGAATATCTTCATATACCACCTTTGACTTCAATGTCTTCATACGTTTTTAGGGGTCATCTCTGGTAGTAAAACCGAATCAATGAGGGACTTCTACCTGTGTTATCCTGCAATTCTCACAAACACATTAGTCCCTCAACTAGGTTTGTCGTCAATACTCCAAAACCAACTAGGGGTGGCACTAGATGCACTTACAGGTACCGTATCCTCTTGTGTTTCGGCTATCTAGGTACGGTTCACAATCGACATCACCGCCGCTCACCTTCACCACAGACGAGGCCTACATCATCACCGCCGTCCTACATCGTCATCAACAACGACCACCTCGACTACACCTTGGTATTCATGCCACCATTTTGACACCATACTGGAAGCAAGACCGGTAACCTCATCTTGGTATTGGACATATCACTCTTGCCATTACATTGATAGCCATCATGGCCTTACTCCTTTGCATTGCTTACCCATCGAGACTAGCCATTGAGTATTGCCGGCAACGAGACATGTGCACATTAGTGATCATACTTCCCATAGCATACATACATCATTGTTGCATATATTGGTATCATCTCTCGTGTCACAAAGTTGTCATCGCATACTCCTTTGCTATCTTGGTTCGTCAAGCATTGTATGAGAAAAGAGCTCAAACATCCAAGAGCCAAACAAGCTTTTAAGCAAAGAGCTTTTAAGCAAGAA
Organism: Triticum urartu; assembly: GCF_003073215.2. Classification (NCBI taxonomy): domain Eukaryota; kingdom Viridiplantae; phylum Streptophyta; class Magnoliopsida; order Poales; family Poaceae; genus Triticum; species Triticum urartu. The sequence continues at coordinate 255,843,778 of NC_053027.1, read as the reverse complement.
CCATAGCATCTTACAACATTAAGATTGTCATACTCGATCATCTTGGATCATATCATAGCAACACCTTGCATAGAGCATACATGGGATAGAAGTCATTGCATTTTTCCTAAGTAGGTTGTGCACAAGTTCTTGTATCTGCCTATTGTGCAATCGTGCTAGCGTCTCTCTAGTGTTGTGCAACAAGAGCATTTTTGTGGATTCCACATTTTGGCTCCTCCTTGGTTGCCCAACCCCATTTATCTTTTTGCTTGTGTGTTTACATGTACCTTATATGCTTGATCTACTTGTTACATTGCATCTTGCGAATCTTTTCCAACATTATTGAAGCTCACTTACAATTGCATCAAATTTTGTGCCACCATCCTAACCAAGCTCCACCAAAAGCTTTACTTGTGTAGGTGTGAGAAACCGACAAGAGCTAGTACCAATTGTGCTATTTCCTTGTCCTACATTGGAGTGATCCTCGATCCACTTTCAACTTCGGTCAAGGTACATTTGGTACTCGTTCTTCTCTTTCTACCACTCACATTTGTCTTGGAATGATGGATAGGCCAAGTACTTCTACCAACCCGCTCTTCATGGAGCAAGACGACGACATGAACTCCTTCGTCACCAAGAGTCACCTCCTTGGTGCACAACGTGCTTTGCATCAAGAGCAACAAGCTATGAGTGAACGCATCGACAACCTTGCCGCCGACTTGCGACTTTTCGAGAAACGTACAAGGGACTACTTCAACCACAAGCTCGACGATCACAAGCAAGAGAATGATGCAAGGATGGACGAAATTCGTGCTTTGTTGCTCAACCGCTCTTCTTCCACTTCAAGGAGCCGTTCGAGCCGACACTCCGACTTCACCCTCTCCGGCTCAAGTACACCGACAACAAACACTCTTCGCCAAGCCACGCGCACCGATCGTCAAGCAAGCCTCAATCCCCTACGCGACACTGACTCTCAAGAGTGCTGACAACGTCAAACTCAAGAAGCCTTTGCGCTAGCACGAGAACGGCAACGACAACTCCAACATGAAGAGGAAGAGCGAGCGCGTCTACACCAAAATGCGCAAGACGCCGAGGCACAACCTCAAGAACAACAACTCCGTGACACTCAAGCACTTGCGGCACAACAAGCTCTACGCAATTCGAGTCGAGCCGTAGCCGACCGAAGCCGACAAGCCCGTGAACAAGAGGAAGCACTCCGCGAAGAAATTCAAGAATGAAGATTTCAAGCTCATGTGCATCGTCAACTTCCTCCTTGAGCTCGACAAGATCCTCCACGACAAGAACAACATGACGGTGACAACCCTCCGCGCCAAGAGCACCATGAGTTGAACAATCATCAACAAAATGGGCATCATCATCCCTGAACCCAACACAATGAAGAGCAACGTTAAGGCAAGCTCAAGTTCACGATGCCCAAGTTCAACGGAAGCAACGATCCCGAAGTGATGAGGACATCAATACCATTGTTACACCCACAACCCCTGTTGTTATACATACTGGACCAATTACTAGAGCTCGCGCACGCCAATTGAATTATCAGGTACTTTCGCTTCGTGGTAACGATTCTAATGTTCATAAGAATATGATGTTGCCTAAATTGGATACATTTGTTTTGCTTACAAATGAAGGGCCCAGCTTGGACAAGAAAGATGAACCTTGGAGCAAGTTCAAGCATGGAGATGATGGCATGCGCAAGGGGAACAAGAACGGAGTTACAAGTGATGATTCCAGGACTTTGAAGCCACCATAATGAGTGCATGAAGCCTTGGACAAAATATACAAGATGCCACTTCATAAATTTTGTCCAGAGGCTATTCTAGGTGCTGTGTCACCTTATTATTGGGCCAGGCCCATGTATTTTTGAATTACTTAAGTATAGGCTGTTTTTAGAGTCTGTATGTGTGGGGAAACAAGAGTTAGGATTGGTTTTGGACCCCTCCACCAAGGGCCACGAAATTCCCCCTCTCTCCTCCATATATACAGCCCTTAGGGCATCGTTTAGACTTTGGGTTTTTTTAGATTAAAAGTTCGCCATAGCTGCAACTTCGCGTACTTCGTTTGTGTCCAACGACCAGACCAAGACGTCAGAGAACCCCACCTTGATCAATAAAGCTTTCATCTTATATTTGTAATATCCAGATTGCAATCTCGGTTTCTTGCTTGTTCTTCGTTTGCCTGCAGGAAACAGACCTTCGTGGTCAGGTTGATCGTGCTCCGACGTGGTCAATAACCTCTCGGAGTTGGTTTAGCGATTGCTAAGGCGCGATGTCCTCGCACGTTCGTAGTCGGATCATCAAAGTCGACTTCCTCCAAAACGATAGCCACCATCTCATCGAAAGACGGGACACCTTTGCCTCTATCACGAAGAGTACCTTTCATGGGCATTGAAGGTTTACAAGATCTTCCGTTTGCACAATTATGAAGAAGAGAAGAAGATCGCGATAGCATCCCATCAGTTCCAAGACTATGTGCTCATTTGGTGGGAACAAATCATAGAGCGCCGAGAGGCAAGAGGTGAACCACCCATCACTACTTGGGCACAAATGAAGGATGTCATGAGAGCACGCTTCATACCTACCTACTACAACCGCAACCTCTTCAAGAAACTCCAACAACTCAAGCCAGGAACAAAGAGCGTTGAAGAATACTACAAGGACATGGAGATTGCAATGATATGAGCCAATGTCATGGAAGATGATGAGGAAACAATGGCACGCTTCTTGAATGGACTCAATCATCCCATCAAGAAGATCGCCGACTTCCAACCATACTCAAATCTCATCGAGCTCGTGCACCAAGCTACCAAAGCGGAACGCCAAGTGCAAGATGATTTCAAGTATGCCAAGTTCTCATCCAAGTCCTACGGCTTCTCCAACAACCAAGCTTCAACGACTTCTACACCGACTACAAAGCCTTCTACTACCAACATCGACAAGTCGACTTCCTAGAAAGCTTCGTCATCTACAATCCATCCTCCTACGAGCAACTTCAAGCCGAGAGCTTCATCATCATCAACCCCAACCGATGAGACCATCAAGACAAGTTCCTTCAAGTGTTTCACTTGCGGAGGCCGATGCCACAAGTCCTATGAGTGCACCAACAGGCGAACAATGGTCTTCAACGACGATGGCACTTATGACTCCATGAGTGAAGGCGAAATGGAAGCCCTTGAGCAAGTCGCCATGCACCGCCAAGTGAACAATGAAGAAGAACAAGTCTTTTGAGATGAAGACTCAAGTCCCGCACTTGTTGTGTCCAAAGTCTTGACTCTCCAACATACCAAGAAGAAGACGAAAGATGCCACATATTCCACACCAAGGCCGGCATCAATGGACGATCCGTAAAGGTCATCATCGATGGCGGAAGTTGTCATAATCTTGCAAGTGAAGAACTTTGCTCCAAGCTCCAATTGCCCAAGATGAAGCATCCACATCCATACAAAGTGCAATGGCTTAGTGACTCCGGCACCATCCAAGTCGACCACCGAGTACAAGTCTCCTTCAAAATCGGCACCTACGAAGACACCTTGGAGTGCGACATCGTTCCAATGACCGTTTGTCATCTTCTCCTTGGACGGCCATGGCAATTCGATAGAGGAGTCGTCCACAACGGCCGTACGAACCACTACATCTTCAAGATGAAGCGCAAGGAGTACGTCCTCCGTCCAATGTCGCCAAGTCAAGTGATCGCCGACAAGCAAGCCACCCATCGTGGAGATCATAGTGAGAGAGCGAGCCACCAAAAAGAGAGTGAGCGCCACAAGCCCAAATCGAGTGCCTCCTCGATGAGCGAAAACAAGAACCTAGTTCTATTTGCCACAAAACGTGAAATAAGAGAAGTGTGTGAGAACCCATGTAGTGTCCTACACTACATCCTCGTGTGCAAGGACAATGCACCACAAACTAACACTTCTCACACTCTTCCTCTCGTGTTGTCTTCTCTTTTGCAGGAATTTCAAGATGTTTTCCCCGATGAGCTACCTCTGGGTCTACCTCCTCTACGAGGCATTGAGCACCAAATCGACCTCATCCCTGGAGCACCCCTTCCGAACAAAGCTCCATACCGTGTCAACCCCGAAGAAACCAAAGAAATACAAAGGCAAGTAAAACATCTCATCGACCATGGACATGTGCATGAAAGTTTGAGCCCTTGTGCCATCCCGGTCATTCTTGTGCCAAAACGTGACGGTAGCTTTCGCATGTGCTCCGATTGTAGACCTATCAACGCTATCACCGTTCGCTATAGGTATCCCATTCCACGCCTAGATGATATGCTTGATGAGTTTAGCGGTGCCATTATATTTTCCAAAATTGATCTTAAGAGTGGATACTATCAAATCCACATACAAGAGGGTGATGAATGGAAAACCACCTTCAAAACCAAGTTTGGTTTGTATGAGTGTTTAGTCATGCCTATGGGTCTTTCAGAAGCACCAGACACTTTTATGCGCCTTATGAATCATGTCTTTCGCCCTTACATTGGTATATTTCTTGTGGTTTACTTCGATGACATTCTTGTGTTTAGCAAATCTATCAAAGAGCATGTCACCCATGTCTGCACCGTTTTGCAAACTCTTAGAAAATGATGAGGACATCAATACCATTGTTACGCCCACAGCCCCTGCTACTATACATATTGGACCAATTACCAGAGCTCGCGCATGCCAATTGAATTATCAGGTACTTCCGTTTCTTGGTAACGATTCTAATGTTCATGAGAATATGATGCTGCCTAAATTAGATACATTTGTTTTGCTTACAAATGAAGGTCCTAGCTTGGAAAAGAAAGATGAACCTTGGAACAAGTTCAAGCATGGAGATGATGGCATGCGCATGGGGATCAAGAACGGACTTACAAGTGATGATTTCAGGACTTTGAAGCCACCATAAGGAGTGTATGAAGCCTTGGACGAAATATACAAGATGCCACTTCATAAATTTCATTCAGTGGCTATTTTAGGTGTTGCGTCACCTTATTATTGGTCCAGGCCCATGTATTTTCGAAATACTTAAGTATAGGCTGTTTTTAGAGTCCGTATGTGTGGGGAAACAAGAGTTACGGTTGGTTTCGGACCCCTCCTCCAAGGGCCACGAAATCCCCCCCCCCTCTTCCATATATACAGCCCTTAGGGTGTAGTTTAGACTTTGGGTTTTGTTTAGATTAAAAGTTCGCCATAGCAGCAACTTCGCGTACTTCGTTTGTGTCCAACGACCAGACCAAGACGTCACAGAACCCCACCTTCAATCAATAAAGCTTTCATCTTATATTCGCAATATCCAGATTGCAATATCAGTTTCTTGCTTGTTCTTCATTTGCTCACAGGAAACAGACCCTCGTGGTCAGGTTGATCTTGCTCCGGCGTGGTCAATAACCCCTCGGAAGTTGGTTTAGCGATTGCTAAGGCGCGACGTCTCGCACGTTCGTAGTCCGATCGTCAAGGTCGACTCCCATAGAAACGATAGCCACCATGTCATCGAAACATCGGCACACCTTTGCCTCTATCAAGTGGTATCAGATTTCCAGGTTGCTCAGTGAGATTTTCCAGTTTTTCGTAGTTTAGATCGAGTCTGTTCTTCATACCTACAGTCCACGAAAAAAGCCAAAAAAATTAGGGTTAGTTCATCATATCCGAACCACTTTGAGCCTTTGCATAGTCTTTTCGGTATTTTGCTTTATTGAATTTGCGGTTGCATCGTCGTGTCTAGTTGCTGGTCTTAGAGTCTACTCTTTTAGAGTTTCGAGTTCTGGTCATAAGTTGTCACACCGCCGCCGCACCACCATCATCGCCCCTGCCATATACCACCACCAATCCGTCTCCATATACCATCACCAATCTGTATCCATATACCACCACCAATCCGTCTCCATATACCACCACCAATCCGTATCCATATACCACCACCAATCCGTATCCATATACCACCACCGCTGCCATATCCTACCATCAAATATCCACCATCAATCCGAGTTCCTTTCATATTAGGTTTGTTTTTGAGGTCCGTCTAATTTCCGATTCGTGTTTCCTTGCCTAAGTAGGTTTCGAAAAAAAAACAGTTTTAGGCCAAAATTTTCGCAGGCAATTTTTTCCCTATCCTTTTTAGGCTTTTCTGAGTCTTTTGAGCCACGTGCCATCATAGTGATTTTTTGTCGCACTTTTTCGTCATCGCTACCCTGATTTTTGAAAAAACAGTCAAAGAAATTCCGCGCCCATCCTATCAGTTTGACGAGGGAAGAGTTTTGAGACACACGCCATTATAGTGATTTTTCGCAAAAAAAAGAGGAGTGCCAAAAAAAGAGGAGCGCAAAAAAAACAGAGCGAATTTCTTTTTTTCCTAAGTGTGCTTTTCCCTTGTTTAAGTGCAGCGCCATGATTTTGTTAGTGTTCTAGGCTCGCGTCTCTAGCACGGTCTAGCCTAGGACCAGCACAGTACCGTCGTTGAGCGTTTATTCAACATTGCATCTCTAAATTGATTATTGCTGACCCTTTTTGCTACCATATTATAAGACTTCCCAGCTCCACATACATCTACGTCGTGCGTTTGACTCTCCCTGGTAATCCCTCTATCCAAGCTTTGAGAGTTTTGACTACGACGGTTGCTGATCACCGCCAGCTGCTGGGTAAGAACTGGTAAGAATTTGAGATTTGCTTGACGGATTTGTGACATCCACCACCTCTTGTTAGTAGTCTGTAGGATCATATTCTTGTGTGTTTCTATTGTTGCTAACCATGGCAGGATCACAAGCCGATGAGACTGACTAGGAGAACATGACAAATAAGGAGTTGCATGATAAATTTCAGCAAATGATGAGTGGACAGGTGCAAGATGTGCTAAACAGATTTGAAGAGGCCATGGAGAAGATAGATGGCATGGAGAAGACATTCGAAACAAAGCTTGATAACAAGTTTAATGAATTGCTCGCGCGTGTTCCACCACCACCACCGGCTGCCCCTAACGCATCTCTCCAACAACAACAACAACAACAACAACAACAACAACAACAACAACGTCGCTTTCCAAATCAAGTGGGACGAGCACAACGCGTTCCCATTGACCCTGGGCAAAATTCTGGTGCCTCTGTTGATGCTTCTGCCCCTCATGGTGCTACTGCAGAGGTGGAGGACCATTACGAGGATGAGGTTGACCAAAATCAGAACTACGTGCAACCACCAGCACCACCACCACCAGGTCGTCCTCATGCATATCATCGCAACGGTAGGGCTACACCACCACCTGAGGTACATGACCATCTTCCTAAACTAAAATTGAATATTTCACCATTTGAGGGTACATATGTTCCTGATATATATCTTACTTGGGAGTTAGAAACTGAACAACGATTTACATGTTTACAATATCGTGAGGAGAGACGTGTTCATGCTGCTGTTTGTGCTTTCACCAGCTTTGCATGTGTTTGGTGGTCTGAACATTGTAGATTAGATCCTATTCCAGCTACTTGGGCTGCTTTGAAAACTGCTATGCGTACTCATTGGGTTCCACCATAATATCAACGTGAATTACTTCAAAAATTGCAGCGTTTAAGAGAAGGAAAAATTATGTAGAAGAATATTATTAGGAATTACAAACCGGCATGATTAGATGTGGTATTGTTGAGGAGAATGAAGTTATGCTTGCACGTTTTATGGGTGGATTAAATAGAGATTCAGTCCATTCTAGAGTATAAGGAGTATACTAATATCACTCATTTATTCCATCTTGCTTGTAAAGCTGAACGTGAAGTGCAGGATCGACATGCATTGGTGCGAACTAACTTTTCTGCAGGTCGTTCTTCATCATGGACACCACGTGCATCCTCTACTTCCACTCCACCAGCACCTCCATCAGGTGCCACCTCCAGCCATGATACAAGAAAGCAGGCACAACCACCACTATCTGCCAAGAGCACACCTGCCGGACCTGCGCAGAGCTCTTCTTCTTCCATGGCATCAACAGGGCACACATGTGATATTATTTGTCGTCGTTGTTGTAACATCCCAAATTTTCAATTTGGAATGTTATACACTAGATCATATGCATATCATATTTTCTTGCATTTTGGTTGATCCTAGAAATTTCACGCAACTCAAGGACCCTCGGAGAGAGTTGGAGATTTCGTTATTTTCATATTTGAGAGTTTTCTCGAATTTTGAAAATAGGATCATTTGATTTATTTATTTTATCTTCAATAATTTTTCCGGTGTCAAAATATATGAGAGAGGGAATAATATGACTTTCCCAAATTTAGGAAAAAATGAAGATATAATAAATAGATCAATTTTTGTTTTTCGGTGTTTATTTGCAGTTTATTTGGATAGGGAAAAATGCGCGTTTTCGAAAATTGCATTTTAGGTCCGGAGAAAAGTTCATTTTGTTCGGCTCATTTTTAGGAGTCGGGGAAAATTTACTTTAGATTTTTCGGAGTTCGTTTAGATCTCTTTTTGTTTTTTTTTCTCTGCGCGAGAACCAGTTAAAAAAAATCAAAGTCCAGCGCCTTGGGCCAAAGGCCCAGCCGGCCAAGGCTAAGGCCAAGGCCACCGCCCCCAGGGAGCCGCACACGCCTAGCGCTGGCGCAGGAGGCCGCCGCCTCGCCTCTTGCTCTAAACCGAATCCTAGTAGGACTTTTGTCCTACTTCCGTATATTCCTTTTCTATTTCTAGATCTTTTCCTTTCTTTTTTTTCTATTCCTATTCCTAGTATAATTCTTGTCCCCTACCCCAAGTAAACCTCCTCCTCTCCCCAATATAAATAACCAAGCACCCCCCCTCTAAATCATCAAACCCAAAGCCTAGAGCTCCACCACACCCCGCGCCGCGCCGCCACCCCACACCCGCGCCGCCGCCGCACCTTGCCCACGCCGCCGGAGCACCTCGCCGGAGACCTCGCCGGAGGTTGCCCCGCATCTCTTTTTGTCGGATCGTTTTCTTCTAATCGTTCCGATTCTTTTCTTCTCTAAACCGTTCCGGTTTTCTAGATCGGTTTTTCGTTCGGTTTTCTTCTCCGAAACCCTAGATCGGATTCGTTTTCTTCTCCGATTTAGTTGCCTTTGGACCGTTCGCCTGACCGTTCGCCCTAACAAACGTGATCACCGGATTCTTCTATGTTAACGACGTCCGTTCGTTTAACCGTTCTTCTTTTTCTTTTCGTCGGATTTATTCCGCGATCGCGATCTCAGATCCGATCTTCTTTCTAGTCTTTCTTTTCGCTCGTTTATCGGAATTAGGTGATTCATGCGCCTGGAGTTTCGTCTCGAAACCGCCGTTCCGTCTAATCAACTTGAACAAGTTTTTGCTACAGTAAAATTTGACCTAGTTTCAACTTGCTAGAACCGAGTTGTTTTCTTCCGCCGTTTGTTTTTCGTTCTTTCTTTGCGACCGGAGTTCTTAAGTTGAACTACTTGGTTCGTTCTCTTGTTCGAGTTTTACTTGTGCATTAGATGAGTACTTATTGTATGCTTGTTGTTTGTCTGCGATAGATTACCCGGATTGCGCCACTTGTTACTTCGAAACCCTAGGACTCGCGGATCATCAGCAAGGCAAGTAACACTTTGATCATACCTTTTCTACAACCCATGTTTTATTGCATTAGATCAATCCTCACACATTGCATGATTAGGATCTAATTAAATTGTGGGATGGGAACTAGATGAGGTAGTACCTATTACCTGTATTATTATGAAACCTTTGGGAGTTACTCTACGTTTGCTTATTATGCCATGCTATGCTAGTAGACGTGGATTGGGTGAGTGATATCCATGACAGATGTGAGATTGATAATTTTAATGGTTTATCTAAGGTGGCAACTTAAACACACATCTGGGTGGATTGAGGCACCTGATGTCTATCAGGACTTGCCTGTTTTTTTTGGACCGCCACCCAGGCTCAAAGGGATCATAAGATCTTTCATGCTAGAAACTTCCGTGTGCAGCCACATGCTACTATGGGCTCTGGCATAGTTGACTAAGTTGTGCGAACTCTTACGGGGTGGACTAGCAGATGTAGGGGATGTAGGTGTACCGGTCTACCCCACATGTAAGGTGCTAGTGCTTCTGAAAGACTATGTATCGGTCATCCGTTTCTCAAACACCATGTAGTGCGAGAAAACAAACGGAGGCGATCGAGTCATGTGGGGAAAAGTGCGCAAACCTCTGCAGAGTGTACAAACTAATCATGATTATCCGTGTCCCCGGTTATGGACAACTTGAGTATCTAGTACTTGAATGTCATTGTGAATCTCAACATGTTACTCTAATTAATGTTGTTGGGTTTTAATTGTACTTTTAATTGGGATTGAGAATGCTATCAACCATTCTCAATGTATAACAACCACCATGATAGTTAAATAAATTTATTCCTTTGCAGTAGGGAAAAACTGGCTTTACGCAAAACTGTAACCATAGAGCTTTCCACCAGCCATATATGCATATAGTGTAGCTGTTTCATTCCATTACTCTCTATGTGTTACTTTGCCAGCATATTCCATGTGCTGACCCGTTTTCGGCTGCAACGTTAATGTTGCAGACTTTTCAGACGACGATTGAGGTGTTTAGGTCGTGGCCCTATACTCAGTGATGCCGCTGGAGTTGATGGACCCATTTATCTTCCGAGTCTTCCGCTGTTATCGATATTAGATGGCCTTCAGCCATATTTATTGTAATAAGTTCCTTTTGAGCCATCGATGTAATAAGTGTGTGATTGCAACTCTGCTATAAAACCTCGATGTATTGTGTGGTGTCAGCATTACTGATCCAGGGATGACACCATAGCACCGTAGACGTGATCCATTCGGGTCAGGTCGCTACAGAGATGGTATCAGAGCACACGCTGACTGTAGGACACGACCACTAAGTTAAAGCCATAGATCACCATTCTCTTCTCATTTTCTACTCCTCATCTTTTCTACTCTATTAGGATGAAGGACGCGAAGATTAAGTATGCTCAACCGGATGAAGGCACACCTTTTGGATTTCACCTGAAGGAAGTCACCAAGTACCTGAACATTGGATTACCAAGCTTCACGGGAACCTTCAACGCCACTCTGCCTGAAGAGGAGCGCTGGAAGATTCAAGCTCACGTTCCGGGAAGAACATTCGCGCCAATCACGAAGACCATAGATAGTGTTTTCAATGCACCAACCTGGAGTCTAGGAAGGAGCATGGCAGCTCATATCACCATAGGACGCATTGGAGAAGTTTATCAAGAAGACCTCAAGGACACTATCTACCAGATTTGCGGACGCCGTGATGAACAATGGGAGTTAGTCAGCACCAAGAAGGATAGATCCATTGCATCTTTCATCCAGGAGCTAAACCAGCACATTCGACGCCACGAGAACCAGATGTGCAATGATATGGTAGAGTTGAAGAATGCGAAGGCAAGGATCATCGAGCTAGAAGGAGAACTGAAGTCTACACGCAAGGACTACATGGACGAGATCGTAGCTCTAGCAAGGCACAATTGCGATCTTAAGCAGGAGATTGAAGAACTCAAGAGCAAGTTAGCATTCCAGGAGGACGACGAGTACGTCACATGTCCGGACAACTACATCATCATCGACGACACCGATTCAGATCCAAGTGAACCCGACTTCGAAGACGAAGCTGGAGCAGATATCATGGAGTCTTCCACCGGTTCAAATTTCTAGATGACCACCAGATAGTAGTAGTATTCCCCCATGTAAACACAATATAGTCGAGCACTTTTGCGATAGTTTTAGACCGTTTGTAAGCCCTTGTTTGATTGATTGAAGTGATTTTGTGTGCATTTGCTCATGTGCATATGGGTAGTGTTTTCCCTTTAGACCCCCTCTATTCTTATATCTCGTCTTTTCTAAACCCTCAGATGCCTCCGAGACGTGACAATGGATTTCCACCGGAGCTCACTCAGTTGATCCAGCAGCAGAATCAATTGATGCAGATGTTAGTTCAGAACCAACAGAACAACAACAACAACCCACCACCACCACCACCACCTGTTGACCACTTAGCCCGTTTCCTTAGGCTGAATCCGCCGGTGTTTTCCAGTAGCACCGAGCCGATAGTAGCAGACGACTGGCTCCGTAAGATAGGAAGGGAGTTGACCACTGCAGGATGCACGGATGGTGAGAAAGTGAAGTTTGCTGCACACCAGCTTGACGGACCCACGGCAGCATGGTGGGAGAATTTCACAGCCACTTACCCAGTTGACACTGTCACATGGGATCAGTTTCAGCAAGCTTTCCGCACTGCCCATGTTTCAGCAGGAGCTATGGCCATAAAGAAGCGTGAGTTTCGCAACTCACGCCAAGGAGGAAGGACTGTTGGCCAGTATGTGGAGGAGTTTAGTAAGCTAGCCCGTTATGCCCCAGATGACGTTGCTACGGATGCAGCTAAGCAGGAGAAGTTTCTGGAAGGATTGAATGATGAGCTAAGCATGCAGTTGATGGTAGCGAGTTTCAACAACTACAAGGAGATTGTAGATCATGCCATCATGATTGAAGGGAAGCAACAGCAGATTGAGAACCGTAAGAGGAAGTATGGACAGGGGAAGTATAACTCTGGAGCCCAGCAGAAGCCCCGTTTTACCCCTAAACCGGGATTTCAGTTTCAGCATACCCATGGAGGAGGTAGCTCGCACAACCATAATGGCCACAAGAATGGTAATGGGAATGGAGGAAGCAACGGCCAGAACCGGACCACCCCATCGACCCCAACCAAGAGAGAACTGAGTCAAGTCACCTGTTTCAAGTGTTCGAAGACCGGACATTATGCCAATGAATGTCCCGAAGGCCAGAATGGAAATGGCAATGGAAGCTCTGGGAAGAAGCCGAACCCTTTCAATAGGGGACAGGTGAACCACGTTAATGTGGAGGAGATTGAAGATCAGCCCGATGCAGTAATCGGTAAGTTTTTGGTTAAGTCATTTACTGCACTCGTTCTTTTTGATACTGGTGCATCGCATTCATACATATCAAGGGGATTTGTGGAGAAGTATAGCCTGCCCACTAGGATTCTTAAAAACACCTATGCTAGTAAGCTCGCCAGGAGCAGAATACATGGCCAGACAAGGATGTTTCCAAGTACCATTGAGTATAGGAAGGCATGTATTCCCAACGGATTTAATTATTCTGGAATTCCAAGGTCTGGATGTGATTCTTGGTATGGATTGGCTGTCGATGTATGGAGGAAACATCGATTGCGCCAGTAAGACAATTTTGCTTACCACACCAGAAGGAAGAAGGATCAAGTATGTATCCTGGCATGTGCCAAACAGGACACAAGTGAATTGCCTAACAGGAGTTGTGCAGGAGGAAGTACCAGTGGTAAAGGATTTTCCTGATGTATTTCCTGAGGAATTACCAGACATGCCACCGGATAGAGACATTGAGTTTTTGATTGAGTTATTGCCAGGTACAGGCCCAATATCGAAGCGACCGTACCGGATGCCAGCAAAGGATTTGGTGGAAATTAAGAATCAGATTAAGGACTTATTGGATAAAGGTTACATTCGCCCAAGTTCTTCACCTTGGGGATCACCCGTACTTCTAGTGGAAAAGAAGGATGGATCATTAAGGATGGTTGTAGATTATCGGGGATTGAATGAAGTAACCATCAAGAATAAGTACCCACTGCCAATGATCAACGATCTGTTTGATCGATTGCAAGGAGCTAAAGTGTTTTCCAAGATCGATTTGCGATCAGGGTACCATCAGTTAAAGATTCGAGAGCAGGACATACCTAAGACAGCATTCACCACAAGATATGGACTGTATGAGTATACCGTTATGTCATTTGGATTGACTAACGCACCTGCCTATTTTATGAACCTGATGAACAAAGTGTTTATGGAGTTTTTGGATAAGTTCGTCGTAGTGTTCATCGATGACATTTTGGTTTATTCAAAGAATGAAGAGAAGCATAAGGAACATTTGCATTTGGTTTTGGAGAAACTAAGAGAACATCAGTTATACGCCAAATTCAGCAAATGTGAGTTTTGGTTGAAGGAAGTTGGATTCCTCGGACATGTTATATCCGGAGAAGGTATAGCAGTTGACCCCACAAAGGTTGAGACCGTAACCGAATGGGGAGCACCAACAACAGTTGGAGAGATCCGGAGTTTTCTTGGACTCGCAGGATACTACCGGAGATTCATTGAGAACTTTTCAAAGATTGCAAAGCCTATGACTGAATTGTTGAAGAAGGATACTAAGTTCAAATGGACTGAGGAGTGTGAGGCTAGTTTCCAGGAGTTGAAGAAACGATTGGTTACCTCACCGGTATTGATTTTGCCAGATCAGACCAATGATTATGAGGTGTATTGCGACGCTTCACGTCGAGGACTTGGAGCGGTGCTTATGCAGGAAGGGAGAGTTGTTTCGTATGCTTCACGACAACTGAAGCCTCATGAGTTGAATTATGCCATGCATGATTTGGAGTTAGCAGCCGTAGTGCATGCATTGAAGACGTGGAGACATTTCCTCATTGGAAATCATTGTGAGGTGTACACGGATCACAAGAGTTTGAAGTACATTTTCACGCAGAAGGAGTTGAACCTCAGACAAAGGAGATGGTTGGAGCTCATCAAGGATTATGACATGAGGTTGCATTACCATCCCGGAAAGGCTAATGTAGTAGCTGACGCATTGAGCCGTAAGAGCCATGTCAATACGATAATGACGGGAAGTATACCCAAGGAGTTAGCAGAAAACCTTCGTGAACTAAGTTTAGAGATAGTTCCGAAAGGCTATGTAGCAGCATTGGAGATTCAGTCAACATTGATGGATAAGATCAGAGAAGCTCAGAAATCCGACAAAGAGATTGCTGCTATAAAGGAGAAACTTAGCAAAGGAAAGGCTAAGGGATTTCGTGAGGATGAGCACGATACCCTATGGTTTGAAGACCGTGTTTATGTGCCCAATGACCCGGAGATCAGGAAGTTGATTTTGCAAGAGGCACATGATTCACCATATTCGATTCACCCAGGGAATACCAAGATGTATTTGGATTTAAAGGAAACATTTTGGTGGACCGGAATGAAGAAGGATATTGCAGCATATGTAGCAGTTTGTGACGTATGTCAGAGAGTAAAGGCAGAGCATCAGAAGCCAGCCGGATTGTCACAACCATTGCCGATACCCGAATGGAAGTGGGATAAGATAGGCATGGATTTTATCACAGGACTACCCAGGACGAAAGCAGGGTATGACTCGATATGGGTAGTAGTTGATCGTTTGACGAAGGTAGCACATTTCATTCCAGTTAAGACCGCTTACACCAGTGCTAAGTTGGCAAAGATATACATGACTAGAATCGTTTGTTTGCATGGAGTTCCGAGGAGTATCGTATCAGATAGAGGAACCCAATTTACCTCAAAGTTTTGGAATCAGTTGCATGAAACTTTAGAAACCAGACTAGAGTTCAGCACAGCTTTTCATCCGCAGACAGATGGACAGACCGAGAGAGTCAATCAGATTCTGGAAGATATGCTGAGAGCTTGTGCACTAGATTATGGATCAAGTTGGGACGAAAACTTGCCGTATGCGGAGTTTTCTTATAACAACAGTTACCAAACCAGTTTGAAGATGGAGCCTTTCGAAGCTTTATACGGAAGGAGGTGCAGGACACCGTTGTCATGGAACGAAGTTGGAGACCGTCAGTTCTTTGGACCAGATTTGATTAAGGAGTCTGAACGGAAAGTTAAGTTGATTCGTGATAGGCTCAAGGTAGCCCAGTCCAGGCAGAAGAGCTACGCAGATTCAAAACGCAAGGAGATAGTTTACGAAACCGGAGACAGAGTTTATCTCCGAGTATCCCCACTTCGAGGAGTTAAGAGCTTTGGAGTTAAGGGAAAGTTAGCACCACGTTTCGTTGGACCATTTAAGATCTTGAAACGTATGGGAGAAGTCGCTTATAAGTTGGAATTACCAGAAGGACTGTCAGGAGTTCATGATGTATTCCATGTTTCTCAGCTGAAGAGATGTCACGCCGAGATGGCGGAGGTACCGCTAAGAGATACAGTGCCATTAGAAGCGATTCAGTTGAAGGACGATTTAACATATGAGGAGAAGCCAGTCAAGATTCTCGAGTTTTCCAGTAGAGTTACTCGCAGCAAGGTTATCAAGTTTTGCAAAGTTCAGTGGAACCACCACTCAGAGGATGAAGCTACCTGGGAAAGAGAAGAAGATTTGCTCAAGGACCACCCTCACCTATTTTCTAGCCAACCCGAATCTCGAGGGCGAGATTCATCTTAAGGGGGGTAGGTTTGTAACGTCCCAAATTTTCAATTTGGAATGTTATACACTAGATCATATGCATATCATATTTTCTTGCATTTTGGTTGATCCTAGAAATTTCACGCAACTCAAGGACCCTCGGAGAGAGTTGGAGATTTCCTTATTTTCATATTCGAGAGTTTTCTCAAATTTTGAAAATAGGATCATTTGATTTATTTATTTTATCTTCAATAATTTTTCCGGTGTCAAAATATATGAGAGAGGGAATAATATGACTTTCCCAAATTTAGGAAAAAATGAAGATATAATAAATAGATCAATTTTTGTTTTCTGGTGTTTATTTGCAGTTTATTTGGATAGGGAAAAGTGCGCGTTTTCAAAAATTGCATTTTAGGTCCGGAGAAAAGTTCATTTTGTTCGGCTCATTTTTAGGAGTCGAGGAAAATTTACTTTAGATTTTTCGGAGTTCGTTTAGATCTCTTTTTGTTTTTTTTTCTCTGCGCGAGAACCGGTTAAAAAAAAATCAAAGTCCAGCGCCTTGGGCCAAAGGCCCAGCCGGCCAAGGCCACCGCCCCCAGGGAGCCGCGCGCGCCTAGCGCTGGCGCAGGAGGCCGCCGCCTCGCCTCTTGCTCTAAACCGAATCCTAGTAGGACTTTTGTCCTACTTCCGTATATTCCTTTTCTATTTCTAGATCTTTTCCTTTCTTTTTTTTCTATTCCTATTCCTAGTCTAATTCTTGTCCCCTACCCCAAGTAAACCTCCTCCTCTCCCCAATATAAATACCCAAGCACCCCCCCCTCTAAATCATCAAACCCAAAGCCTAGAGCTCCACCACACCCCGCGCCGCGCCGCCACCCCACACCCGCGCCGCCGCCGCCCCCACGTGTTGGGGAACGTAGCAGAAAACAAAAAATTTCCTACGGTTTCACCAAGATCCATCTAGGAGTTCATCTAGCAATGAGTGATTAGATGCATCTACGTACCTTGTAGATCGCAAGCGGAAGCGTTCAAAGAACGGGGATGAGGTAGTCGTACTCGACGTGATTCGAATCACCGAAGATCTTAGCACCGAACGGACGATGCCTCTGCGTTCAACACACGTACAAAACAGCCACGTCTCCTCCTTCTTGATCCAGCAAGGGGAGAGGAGAGGTTGAGGGAGATGGCACCAGCAGCAGCACGACGGCGTGGTGATGATGGAGCTGCAGTACTCCGCCAGGGCTTCGCCAAGCGCTATGGAGGAGGAGGAAGTGTTGGAGAGGGAGAAGGAGGCAACCAAAGGCGTGGGAGAAAAGCCCTCCTTCCCTCACTATATATAAGAGGGCCAAGGGGGGGGGGCGCCGGCCCTAGGAGATCCAATCTCCTAGGGTGGGGCGGCGGCCAAGGGGGGTTTCCCTCCCCCCCAAGACACCTAGGAGGTGCCTTCCCCTCCTAGGACTCTATCCCCTTGTAACCCTAGGCGCATGGGCCTCTTTGGGGCTGGTGCCCTTGGCCCATGTAGGCCAAGGCGCACCCCCTAGAGCCCATGTGGCCCCCCGGGACAGGTGGCCCCACCTGGTGGGCCCCCGGGACCCTTCCGGTGGTCCCGGTACAATACCGATAACCCTGAAACTTGTCCCGATGCCCGAAACAGGACTTCCCATATATAAATCTTTACCTCCGGACCATTCCGGAACTCCTCGTGACGTCCAGGATCTCATCCGGGACTCCGAACAACATTCGGGTTACTGCATATACATATCCCTACAACCCTAGCGTCACCGAACCTTAAGTGTGTAGACCCTACGGGTTCGGGAGATATGCAGACATGACCGAGATGACTCTCTGGTCAATAACCAACAGCGGGATCTGGATACCCATGTTGGCTCCCACATACTCCACAATGATCTCATCGGATGAACCACGATGTCGAGGATTTAAGCAACCCCGTATGCAATTCCCTTTGTCAATCGGTATGTTACTTGCCCGAGATTCGATCGTCGGTATCCCAATAACCTTGTTTCAATCTCGTTACCGGCAAGTCACTTACTCGTACCGTAATGCATGATCGTGACCAGACACTTGGTCACTTTGAGCTCATTATGATGATGCATTACCGAGTGGGCCCAGTGATACCTCTCCGTCATGGAGTGACAAATCCCAGTCTCGATCCGTGTCAACCCAACAGACACTTTCGGAGATACCTGTAGTGCACCTTTATAGTCACCAGTTACGTTGTGACGTTTGGTACACCCAAAGCACTCCTACGGTATCCGGGAGTTACACGATCTCATGGTCAAAGGAAAAGATACTTGACATTGGAAAAGCTCTAGCAAACGAACTACACGATCTTTGTGCTATGCTTAGGATTGGGTCTTGTCCATCACATCATTCTCCTAATGATGCGATCCCGTTATCAATGACATCCAATGTCCATAGCCAGGAAACCATGACTATCTGTTGATCAACGAGCTAGTCAACTAGAGGCTTACTAGGGACATATTATGGTCTATGTATTCACACGTGTATTATGATTTCTGGATAATACAGTTATAGCATGAATAAAGACAATTATCATGAACAAAGAAATATAATAATAATGCTTTTATTATTGCCTCTAGGGCATATTTCCAACAGTCTCCCACTTGCACTAGAGTCAATAATCTAGTTACATTGTGATGAATCGAACACCCATGGAATTCTGGTGTTGATCATGTTTTGCCCTAGGGAGAGGTTTAGTCAACGGATCTGCTACATTCAGGTCCGTATGTACTTTACAAATCTCTATGTCTCCATTTTGAACATTTTCACGAATGGAGTTGAAGCGACGCTTGATGTGCCTTGTCTTCTTGTGAAACCTGGGCTCCTTGGCAAGTGCAATAGCTCCAGTGTTGTCACAAAAGAGTTTGATTGGCCCCGACGCATTGGGTATGACTCCTAGGTCGGTGATGAACTCCTTCACCCATATTGCTTCATGTGCTGCCTCCGAGGCTGCCATGTACTCCGCTTCACATGTAGATCCCGCCACGACGCTCTGCTTGCAGCTGCACCAGCTCACTGCTCCTCCATTCAACATATACACGTATCCGGTTTGTGACTTAGAGTCATCCAGATCTGTGTCGAAGCTAGCGTCGACGTAACCCTTTACGACGAGCTCTTCGTCACCTCCATAAACGAGAAACATGTCCTTTGTCCTTTTCAGGTACTTCAGGATATTCTTGACCGCTGTCTAGTGTTCCTTGCCGGGATTACTTTGGTACCTTCCTACCAAACTTACGACAAGGTTTACATCAGGTCTGGTACACAGCATGGCATACATAATAGATCCTATGGCTGAAGCATAGGGGATGACACTCATCTCTTCTTTATCTTTTGCCGTGGTCGGGCATTGAGCCGAGCTCAATCTCACACCTTGCAAAACAGGCAAGAACCCTTTCTTGGACTGATCCATTTTGAACTTCTTCAAAATCTTATCAAGGTATGTGCTTTGTGAAAGACCTATGAGGCATCTTGATCTATCTCTATAGATCTTGATGCCTAATATATAAGCAGCTTCTCCAAGGTCCTTCATTGAAAAACTTTTATTCAAGTAGGCCTTGATGCTGTCCAAGAGTTCTATATCACTTCCCATCAAAAGTATGTCATCTACATATAGTATGAGAAATGCTACAGAGCTCCCACTCACTTTCTTGTAAACGCGGGCTTCTCCATAAGTCTGCGTAAACCCAAACGCTTTGATCATCTCATCAAAGCGAATGTTCCAACTCCGAGATGCTTGCACTAGCCCATAAATCGAGCGTTGGAGCTTGCACACCTTGTCAGCATTCTTAGGATCGACAAAACCTTCCGGCTGCATCATATACAACTCTTCCTTAAGGAAACCATTAAGGAATGCCGTTTTGACGTCCATTTGCCATATCTCATAATCGTAGAATGCGGCAATTGCTAACATGATTCGGACGGACTTTAGCTTCGCTACCGGTGAGAAAGTCTCATCGTAGTCAATTCCTTGAACTTGTCGATAACCCTTAGCGACAAGCCGAGCTTTATAGATGGTCACATTACCATCCGCGTCTGTCTTCTTCTTGAAGATCCATTTATTTTCTATGGCTCGCCATTCAACGGGCAAGTCAGTCAAAGTCCATACTTCGTTTTCATACATGGATCCTATCTCGGATTTCATGGCTTCTAGCCATTTGTCGGAATCCGGGCCCGCCATCGCTTCTTCATAGTTCGAAGGTTCACCGTTGTCTAACAACATGATTTCCTAGACAAGGTTGCCGTACCACTCTGGTGCGGAACGTGTCCTTGTGGACCTTCGAATTTCAGTAGGAGCTTGATTAGAAGTATCTTGATCATCATCAATAACTTCCTCTCTAGTCGGTGCAGGCGCCTCAGGAACATTTTCTTGAGTTGCGCCATTTTCCGGTTCAAGAGGTAATACTTCATCAAGTTCTAGTTTCCTCCCACTTACTTCTTTCGAGAGAAACTCTTTCTCTAGAAAGGATCCATTCTTGGCAACAAAGATCTTGCCTTCGGATCTGAGGTAGAAGATATACCCAATGGTTTCTTTAGGGTATCCTATGAAGACGCATTTTTCCGATTTGGGTTCGAGCTTTTCAGGTTGAAGTTTCCTGACATAAGCATCGCATCCCCAAACTTTTAGAAACGACAGCTTAGGTTTCTTCCCAAACCATAATTCAAACGGTGTCGTCTCAACGGATTTCGACAGTGCCCTATTTATAGTGAATGCGGCAGTCTCTAAAGCATAGCCCCAAAAAGATAGTGGTAAATCGGCAAGAGACATCATAGATCGCACCATATCTAATAGAGTGCGATTACGACGTTCGGACACACCATTACGCTGAGGTGTTCCAGGCGGCGTGAGTTGTGAAACTATTCCGCATTTTCTTAAGTGTGTGCCAAATTCGTGACTCAAGTATTCTCCTCCACGATCTGATCGTAGAAACTTGATTTTCCTGTCACGTTGATTCTCAACTTCACTCTGAAATTCCTTGAACTTTTCAAAGGTTTCAGACTTGTGTTTCATTAAGTAGACATACCCATATCTACTTAAGTCATCAGTGAGGGTGAGAACATAACGATAGCCACCGCGAGCCTCAACACTCATTGGACCGCACACATCAGTATGTATGATTTCCAATAAGTTGGTTGCTCGCTCCATTGTTCCTGAGAACGGAGTCTTGGTCATTTTACCCATGAGGCATGGTTCGCACGTGTCAAATGATTCATAATCAAGAGACTCTAAAAGTCCATCTGCATGGAGCTTCTTCATGCGTTTGACACCTATGTGACCAAGGCGGCAGTGCCACAAGTATGTGGGACTATCGTTATCAACTTTACATCTTTTGGTATTCACACTATGAATATGTGTAATATTACGTTCGAGATTCATTAAGAATAAACCATTGACCATCGGAGCATGACCATAAAACATATCTGTCATATAAATAGAACAACCATTATTCTCAGATTTAAATGAGTAGCCATCTCGCATTAAACGAGATCCTGATACAATGTTCATGCTCAAACTTGGCACTAAATAACAATTATTGAGGTTTATAACTAATCCCGTAGGTAAATGTAGAGGTAGCGTGCCGACGGCGATCACATCGACCTTGGAACCATTCCCGACGCGCATCGTCACCTCGTCCTTCGCCAGTCTCTATTTATTCTCCAGCTCCTACTGTGAGTTACAAATATGAGCAACGGCACCGGTATCAAATACCCAGGAGTTACTACGAGTACTGGTAAGGTACACATCAATTACATGTATATCACATATACCTTTTGTTTTGCCGGCCTTCTTGTCCGCTAAGTATTTGGGGCAGTTCCGCTTCCAGTGACCCTTCCCTTTGCAATAAAAGCACTCCGTCTCAGGCTTGGGTCCATACTTTGACTTCTTCTTCCTAGCAGCTTGCTTGCCGGGCACGACAACTTCCTTGCCGTCCTTCTCAAAGTTCTGTTTACCCTTGCCCTTCTTGAACTTAGTGGTTTTATTGACCATCAACACTTGATGTTCCTTCTTGACTTCTACCTCTGCTGATTTCAGCATTGCAAATACTTCAGGAATGGTCTTTTCCATCCCCTGCATATTGAAGTTCATCACAAAGCTCTTGTAGCTTGGTGGAAGCGACTGGAGGATTCTGTCAATGACCGCATCATCCGGGAGATTAACTCCCAGCTGAGTCAAGCGGTTATGTAACCCAGACATAGTGAGTATGTGCTCACTAACAGAACTATTTTCCTCCATCTTACAGCTGAAGAATTTGTCAGAGACTTCATATCTCTCGACCCGGGCATGAGCTTGGAAAACCATTTTCAGCTCTTCGAACATCTCATATGCTCCATGTCTCTCAAAACGCTTTTGGAGCCCCGGCTCTAGGCTGTAAAGCATGCCGCACTGAACGAGGGAGTAGTCATCGGCACGTGTCTGCCAAGCGTTCATAACGTCTTGGTTCTGTGGGACGGGTGGATCACCTAGCGGTGCTTGTAGGACATAATCTTTCTTGGCAGCTATGAGGATGATCCTCAGGTTCCGGACCCAGTCCGTATAGTTGCTGCCATCGTCTTTCAGCTTGGTTTTCTCTAGGAACGCGTTGAAGTTGAGGACTACATTGGCCATTTGATCTACAAGACATATTGTAAATATTTTAGACTAAGTTCATGATAATTAAGTTCATCTAATCAAATTATAATGAACTCCCACTTAGATAGACATCCCTCTTCTAGTCATCTAAGTATAACATGATCCGAGTTGGCCAGGCCATGTCCGATCATCACGTGAGACGGACGAGTCAACGTCGGTGAACATCTTCATGTTGATCGTATCTTCTATACGACTCATGCTCGACCTTTCGGTCTTCTGTGTTCCGAGGCCATGTCTATGCACATGCTAGGCTCGTCAAGTCAACCTAAGTGTATTGCGTGTGTAAATCTGTCTTACACCCGTTGTATGTGAACGTAAGGATCTATCACACCCGATCATCACGTGGTGCTTCGAAACGACGAACTGTAGCAACGGTGCATAGTTAGGGGGAACACTTTCTTGAAATTATTATGAGGGATCATCTTATTTACTACCGTCGTTCTAAGCAAACAAGATGCAAAACATGATAAACATCACATGCAATCAAATAATAATAGTGACATGATATGGCCAATATCACATAGCTCCTTTGATCTCCATCTTGGGGCTCCATGATCATCCTGTCACTGTCATACTCATCGACATGTAAGTTGTGATTCCTATTACAATAGCATGAACATCTCATACATCACATATAGATCATTCATCATTCATCACAACTTTGGCCATATCATATCACAAAGCACTTGCTGCAAAAACAAGTTAGACGTCCTCTAATTGTTGTTGCAGGTTTTACGTGGCTGAAGTAGGGTTCTAACAAGAACGTTTTCTTACCTACGTGAAAGCCACAACGTGATTTGTCAACTTCTATTTACCCTTCATAAGGACCCTGTTCATCGAATCCGCTCCAACTAAAGTAGGAGAGACAGACACCCGCCAGCCACCTTATGCATCTTGTGCATATTAGTCGGTGGAATC
This sequence comes from Triticum urartu, assembly GCF_003073215.2. NCBI lineage: Eukaryota > Viridiplantae > Streptophyta > Magnoliopsida > Poales > Poaceae > Triticum > Triticum urartu. Next base: position 255,820,006 of record NC_053027.1, on the reverse strand, counting down.
GGTCTCACGTAAGCGTACGTGTAAGGTTGGTCCGGGCCGCTTCATCCCACAATACCGTTGAAGCAAGATAAGACTAGTAGCGGCAAGAAAGTTGACAACATCTACGCCCACAACAAATTGTGTTCTACTCGTGCAAGAGAACTTCGCATAGACCTAGCTCATGATGTCACTGTTGGGGAACGTAGCAGAAAACAAAAATTTTCCTACGGTTTCACCAAGATCCATCTAGGAGTTCATCTAGCAACGAGTGATTAGATGCATCTACGTACCTTGTAGATCGCAAGCGGAAGCGTTCAAAGAACGGGGATGAGGTAGTCGTACTCGACGTGATTCGAATCACCGAAGATCTTAGCACCGAACGGACGATGCCTCCACGTTCAACACACGTACAGAACAGCCACGTCTCCTCCTTCTTGATCCAGCAAGGGGAGAGGAGAGGTTGAGGGAGATGGCACCAGCAGCAGCACGACGGCGTGGTGATGATGGAGCTGCAGTACTCCGTCAGGGCTTCGCCAAGCGCTATGGAGGAGGAGGAAGTGTTGGAGAGGGAGAAGGAGGCAACCAAAGGCATGGGAGAAAAGCCCTCCTTCCCTCACTATATATAGGAGGGCCAAGGGGGGGGCGCCGGCCCTAGGAGATCCAATCTCCTAGGGTGGGGCGGCGGCCAAGGGGGGTTTCCCTCCCCCCCAAGGCACCTAGGAAGTGCCTTCCCCTCCTAGGACTCTATCCCCTTGTAACCCTAGGCGCATGGGCCTCTTTGGGGCTGGTGCCCTTGGCCCATGTAGGCCAAGGTGCACCCCCTAGAGCCCATGTGGCCCCCCGGGACAGGTGGCCCCACCTGGTGGGCCCCCGGGACCCTTCCGGTGGTCCCGGTACAATACCGATAACCCCGAAACTTGTCCCGATGCCCGAAACAGGACTTCCCATATATAAATCTTTACCTCCGGACCATTCCGGAACTCCTCGTGACGTCCGGGATCTCATACGGGACTCCGAACAACATTTGGGTTACTGCATATACATATCCCTACAACCCTAGCGTCACCGAACCTTAAGTGTGTAGACCCTACGGGTTCGGGAGATATGCAGACATGACCGAGACGACTCTCTGGTCAATAACCAACAGCGGGATCTGGATACCCATGTTGGCTCCCACATACTCCACGATGATCTCATTGGATGAACCACGATGTCGAGGATTTAAGCAACCCCGTATGCAATTCCCTTTGTCAATCGGTATGTTACTTGCCCGAGATTCGATCGTCGGTATCCCAATACCTTGTTCAATCTCATTACCGGCAAGTCACTTTACTCGTACCGTAATGCATGATCCCGTGACCAGACACTTGGTCACTTTGAGCTCATTATGATGATGCATTACCGAGTGGGCCCAGTGATACCTCTCCGTCATATGGAGTGACAAATCCCAGTCTCGATCCGTGTCAACCCAACAGACACTTTCGGAGATACCTGTAGTGCACCTTTATAGTCACCCAGTTACATTGTGACGTTTGGTACACCCAAAGCACTCCTACGGTATCCGGGAGTTACACGATCTCATGGTCAAAGGAAAAGATACTTGACATTGGAAAAGCTCTAGCAAACGAACTACACGATCTTTGTGCTATGCTTAGGATTGGGTCTTGTCCATCACATCATTCTCCTAATGATGCGATCCCGTTATCAATGACATCCAATGTCCATAGCCAGGAAACCATGACTATCTGTTGATCAATGAGCTAGTCAACTAGAGGCTTACTAGGGACATATTATGGTCTATGTATTCACACGTGTATTACGATTTCCGGATAATACAGTTATAGCATGAATAAAGACAATTATCATGAACAAAGAAATATAATAATAATTCCTTTTATTATTGCCTCTAGGGCATATTTCCAACACCACGCCCCACGCCGCCGGAGCCCCGTTCACCGGAGACCTCGCCAAGGTAGCCCCGCGCTACATCTATTCTTTTCCTCGGATCGTTCTCTTCTAGTCGTTCCGATTCTTTTCTTCTCTAAACCGTTCCGGTTTTCTAGATCAGTTTTTCGATCGGTTTTTCTTCTCCGAAACCCTAGATCGGATTCGTTTTCTTCTCCGATTTAGTTGCCTTTGGACCGTTCGCCGGACCGTTCGTCCTAACGAACGTGATCACCGGATTCTTCTAGGTTAACGAACGTCCGTTCGTTTAACCGTTCTTCTTTTTCTTTTCATCGGATTTATTCCGCGATCGCGATCTCAGATCCGATCTTCTTCCTAGTCTATTTTTCCGCTCGTTTATCGGAATCAGGTGATTCAAGCGCCTAGAGTTTCGTCTCGAAACCGCCGTTCCGTCTAATCAACTTGAACAAGCTTTTGTTACAGTAAAATTTTGACCTAGTTTCAACTTGCTAGAACCGAGTTGTTTTCTTCCGCCATTTGTTTTTCGTTCTTTATTGCAATTGGAGTTCTTAAGTTGAACTTTCTGGTTCGTTCTCTTGTTCGAGTTTTACCTGTGCATTAGATGAGTACTTATTGTATGCTTGTTGTTTTTCTACGATAGATTACCCGGATTGCGCTGCTTGTTACTTCGAAACCCTAGGACTCGCGGATCATCAGCAAGGCAAGTAACACTTTGATCATACCTTTTCTACAACCCATGTTTTATTGCATTAGATCAATCCTCACACATTGCATGATTAGGATCTAATTAAATTGTGGGATGGGAACTAGATGAGGTAGTACCTATTACCTGTATTATTATGAAACCTTTGGGAGTTACTCTACGTTTGCTTATTATGCCATGCTATGCTAGTAGACGTGGATTGGGTGAGTGATATCCATGACAGATGTGAGATTGATAATTTTAATGGTTTATCTAAGGTGGCAACTTAAACACACATCTGGGTGGATTGAGGCACCTGATGTCTATCAGGACTTGCCTGTTTTTTTTGGACCGCCACCCAGGCTCAAAGGGATCATAAGATCTTTCATGCTAGAAACTTCCGTGTGCAGCCACATGCTACTATGGGCTCTGGCATAGTTGACTAAGTTGTGCGAACTCTTACGGGGTGGACTAGCAAATGTAGGGGATGTAGGTGTACCGGTCTACCCCACATGTAAGGTGCTAGTGCTTCTGAAAGACTATGTCTCGGTCATCCGTTTCTCAAACACCATGTAGTGCGAGAAAACAAACGGAGGCGATCGAGTCATGTGGGGAAAAGTGCGCAAACCTCTGCAGAGTGTACAAACTAATCAGGATTAGCCGTGTCCCCGGTTATGGACAACTTGAGTATCTAGTACTTGAATGTCATTGTGAATCTCAACATGTTACTCTAATTAATGTTGTTGGGTTTTAATTGTACTTTTAATTGGGATTGAGAATGCTATCAACCATTCTCAATGTATAACAACCACCATGATAGTTAAATAAATTTATTCCTTTGCAGTAGGGAAAAACTGGCTTTACGCAAAACTGTAACCATAGAGCTTTCCACCAGCCATATATGCATATAGTGTAGCTGTTTCATTCCATTACTCTCTATGTGTTACTTTGCCAGCATATTCCATGTGCTGACCCGTTTTCGGCTGCAACGTTAATGTTGCAGACTTTTCAGACGACGATTGAGGTGTTTAGGTCGTGGCCCTATACTCAGTGATGCCGCTGGAGTTGATGGACCCATTTATCTTCCGAGTCTTCCGCTGTTATCGATATTAGATGGCCTTTAGCCATATTTATTGTAATGAGTTCCTTTTGAGCCATCGATGTAATAAGTGTGTGATTGCAACTCTGCTATAAAACCTCGATGTACTGTGTGGTGTCAGCATTACTGATCCAGGGATGACACAGTAGCACAGTAGACGTGATCCATTCGGGTCAGGTCGCTACAGTTGTAAGGTAAGAGGACATTTTGCGAGAGAATGCCAATCTCAGCGTGTGATGATTGCTACTGAGGATGGTGGGTATGAGTCCGCTAGTGACTATGATGAGGAGACTTTGGCTCTTATTACACATGAAGAACATGGTGGAGAGGATTCTGGTCATGAGACGCAATACATGGCTGCTGAAGATGCTGACAGGTATGAACATTTAGTTGCTCAACGTGTTTTGAGTGTGCAGGTTACACAAGCTGAGCAAAATCAGAGACATAATTTTTTCCATACAAAGGGAGTTGTGAAGGAACGTTCTGTTCGCGTCATCATAGATGGGGGAGATGCAATAACTTGGCTAGCATGGAGATGGTGGAGAAGCTATCTCTCACCACAAGACCACATCCACATCCTTACTACATCCAATGGTTCAACAACAGCGGCAAGGTTAAGGTAACACGTACTGTTCGTGTGCATTTTAATATCTCTACATATGTTGATTATGTTGATTGTGATGTGGTACCTATGCAAGCATGTTCTTTATTACTTGGTAGACGATGGCAATTTGATAAAAATTATGTACACCATGGTAGAAACAATCAGTATACTCTTGTTCATAAGGATAAAAATATTACTTTGCTTCCTATGACTCCTGATTCCATTTTGAATGATAAAGCAAAATAGGAGAAAAATAAAAGTGAAATTCAGATTCTGGCAAAAGAATTTGAGCAACAAATGCATCCTAATAATAAACCATCTAGTGTTGCTTCTGAAATTAAATTGAAAAGTGCATGTTTACTTACCACCAAATCTGATATTGATGATTTAGATTTTAGCAAACCTGTTTGCTATGCTTTTGTGTGTAAAGAGGCATTATTTTCATTCGAGGACGTGCCTTCCTCTTTGCCTCCTACTGTCATTAACATTTTGCAGGAGTTCGCTGACGTCTTTCCACAAGATGTGCCACCGGGATTACCACCTATTCGAGGGATTGAGCATCAAATTGACTTAATTCCCGGTGCATCATTACCCAACCGTGCACCATACCGTACCAATCCAGAGGAGACGAAGGAGATTATGCGTCAAGTACAAGAACTTCTCGACAAAGGTTATATACATGAATCCCTTAGTCCTTGTGCTATTCCTATCATTTTAGTTCCGAAAAAGGATGGTACGTCGCGTATGTGCATTGATTGTAGAGGCATTAATAATATTACTATTCGTTATCGTCATCCTATTCCTAGGCTAGATGACATGCTTGATGAATTGAGTGGCTCTACAATATTCTCCAAAGTTGATTTGCGTAGTGGATACCATCAAATTCGTATGAAACTGGGAGATGAATGGAAAACAACATTTAAAACTAAGTTTGGATTATAAGAGTGGTTAGTCATGCCTTTTGGGTAAATTAATGCACCTAGTACTTTCATGAGGTTAATGAACGAAGTTTTACGTGCTTTCATTGGACGATTTGTGGTTGTTTACTTTGATGACATATTGATTTATAACAAATCTTTGGAGGACCATTTGGAACATTTACGTGCTGCTTTTATTGCTCTACGTGTTGCACATTTGTTTGGTAACCTTGGAAAGTGCACCATTTGCACCGACCGAGTATCTTTTCTTGGCTATGGTGTTACTCCCCAGGGAATTGTAGTTGATAAAGCCAAGATTGAAGCTATTGAGAGTTGGCCGCAGCCCAAAACGGTCACACAAGTGAGGAGTTTCCTTGGCCTCGCTGGTTTCTATTGGCATTTTGTGAGAGATTTCAGCACCATTGCTGCACCTCTCAACGAGCTTACAAAGAAGGATGTGCCTTTTGTTTGGGGTACCGCACAGGAAGAAGCCTTCACGGTATTGAAAGATAAGTTGACACATGCTCCTTTACTCCAACTTCCTGATTTTAATAAGACTTTTGAGCTTGAATGTGATGCTAGTGCAATTGGATTAGGAGGTGTATTATTACAAGATGGCAAACCTGTTGCATACTTTTCTGAAAAATTGAGTGGGCCTAGTCTGAACTGTTCTACTTATGATAAAGAATTATATGCTCTTGCTCGAACCTTAGAAACATGGCAACATTATTTATGGCCAAAGGAATTTTTTATACATTCTGATCATGAATCTTTGAAACACATTATAAGTCAAGCAAAGTTGAACCGTAGACATGCTAAATGGGTTGAATTCATTGAGACTTTCTCTTATGTCATTAAACACAAGAAGGGTAAAGAAAATGTTATTGCTGATGCATTGTCTCGTCGTTATACTATGCTTTCACAACTTGACTTTAAAATATTTGGTTTGGAGACCATCAAAGATCAATATCTGCATGATGCTGAATTTAAAGATGTATGGCAGAATTGTAAGGAAGGGAGAACTTGGAACAAGTTCGTTCTTAATGATGGATTTGTGTTTCGTGCTAACAAGCTATGCATTCCTACTAGCTCCGTTCGTCTTTTGTTGTTGCAAGAGGCGCATGGAGGAGGATTAATGGGACACTTTGGCGTCAAGAAGACGGAGGATATACTTGCTACATATTTCTTTTGGCCAAAGATGAGACGGGATGTTGACCGTTTTGTTGCTCGCTGCACTACATGTCAAAAAGCTAAGTCACGACTCAATCCTCATGGTTTATATATGCCTTTGCCTATACCTAGTGTTCCTTGGGAGGATATATCTATGGACTTTGTTTTAGGTTTACCTCGAACAAAGAAGGGGAGGGATAGCATATTTGTTGTCGTGGATAAGTTCTCGAAAATGGCACACTTTATACCATGTCATAAAAGCGATGATGCTGTTAATGTTGCTGATTTGTTCTTTCATGAAATTATTTGCTTGCATGGTGTGCCAAATACTATTGTTTCAGATCGTGATACTAAATTTCGTAGCCACTTTTGGAGATGTTTATGGGCTAAGTTGGGGACTAAACTGCTTTTTAGTACTACTTGTCACCCCCAAACTGATGGACAAGCTGAAGTAGTCAATAGAACATTGTCTACTATGCTTAGGGCTGTTTTGAAGAATAACAAGAAAATGTGGGAAGAGTGCTTGCCTCATATTGAATTTGCTTATAATCGTTCATTGCATTCTACTACTAAGATGTGCCCTTTTGAAATTGTGTATAGTTTCCTACCTCGTGCACCTATTGATTTGTTGCCTCTTCCATCTTCGGAGAAGGTTAATTTTGATGCTAAAGAACGTGCTGAATTGATTTTAAAAATGCATGAGTTAACTAAGGAAAACATTGAGCGTATGAATGCTAAATATAAACTTGCTAGAGATAAGGGTAGAAAACATGTTGTGTTTGCACCTGGAGATCTTGTTTGGTTACATTTGCGTAAGGATAGATTTCCTAATTTGCGCAAATCAAAGCTAATGCCACGTGCTGATGGTCCTTTTAAGGTGCTAGAGAAAATAAATGATAATGCATATAAACTTGAGCTGCCTGCAGATTTTGGGGTTAGTCCCACTTTTAACATTGCAGATTTGAAGCCTTATTTGGGTGAGGACGATGAACTTCCGTCGAGGACGACTTCATTTCAAGAAGGGGAGGATGATGAGGACATCAATTCCATTGTTACACCCACAGCCCCTGTTGCTATACATACTGGACCAATTACTAGAGCTCGCGCACGCCAATTGAATTATCAGGTACTTTCGTTTCTTGGTAACGATTCTAATGTTCATGAGAATATGATGCTGCCTAAATTGGATACATTTGTTTTTCTTACAAATGAAGGGCCTAGCTTGGACAAGAAAGATGAACCTTGGACCAAGTTCAAGCATGGAGATGATGGTATGCGCAAGGGGATCAACAACGGAGTTACAAGTGATGATTTCAGGACTTTGAAGCCACCATAAGGAGTGCATGAAGCCTTGGACAAAATATACAAGATGCCACTTCATAAATTTCGTTCAGAGGCTATTTTAGCTGTTGCGTCACCTTATTATTGGGCCAGGCCCATGTATTTTCGAAATACTTAAGTATAGGCTGTTTTTAGAGTCTGTATGTGTAGGGAAACAAGTGTTAGGGTTGGTTTCGGACCCCTCCTCCAAGGGCCATGAAATCCCCCACTCTTCCTCCATATATACAGCCCTTAGGGTGTCGTTTAGACTTTGGGTTTTGTTTAGATTAAAAGCTCGCCATAGCTGCAACTTCGCGTACTTCGTTTGTGTCCAATGACCAGACCAAGACGTCACAGAACCCCACCTTCAATCAATAAAGCTTTCATCTTACATTCGCAATATCCAGATTGCAATATCAGTTTCTTACTTGTTCTTCGTTTGCTCATAGGAAACAGACCCTCATGGTCAGGTTGATCGTGCTCAGGCGTGGTCAATAACCCCTCGGAAGTTGGTTTAGCGTTTGCTAAGGCGCGACATCTCGCACGTTCGTAGTCGGATCGTCAAGGTCGACTCCCACAGAAACGATAGCCACCATCTCATCGAAACATCGGGACACCTTCGCCTCTATCAGAAAAGAGCGCCTCTATGCTAATATGGAGAAATGCCTTTTTGGTGTTGATAAGCTCGTTTTCTTGGTGTTTGTTGTTTCTTCTAAGGGTGTTCATGTTGATGAGTCCAAGATCAATGCTATGAAGACTTGACCGCAACCAACCAACTTGCATCAAGTGCATAGTTTTCTTGGCCTTGCGGGTTTCTATCGTCGCTTTGTGAAGGATTTTAGAACCATTGCTTCGCCTTTGCATGCTTTGGGCAAGAAGAATGTGCCTTTTGTTTGGGGACCATCCCAAGATACCGCATTCAATGAGCTTAAGAATTTGCTTACCCATGCTCCCGTGCTTGCTTTACCCAACTTCGATGAGCCTTTTGAGATTCATTGTGATGGTAGTGGTAATGGCATAGGAGGTGTGTTAACACAAGAGAAGCGCCCCATAGCTTACTTTAGTGAGAAACTTTCCGGAGCACAACTCAATCATCCCATCTATGACAAAGAGTTGTATGCTTTAGTCCATGTTTTACATGAATGGGAACATTACTTTTGTCCCCATGAGTTTATCATTCATACCGATCATGAGACTCTCAAGTATCTAAAGGGACAAACCAAGTTGAACAAGCGTCATGCTAAATGGAGTGAATTTATTGAGTCTTTTCCTTATGTCATCAAGTACATCAAGGGTAAAGAAAACATTGTAGGGGATGCACTTTCCCGCATATGCATTCTTGTTACACAACTTGAGTTAGATGTCATTGGCTTCGAGCATATCAAAGACTTGTCTGAGCATGATGCAACTTTTGCTACTCCTTATGCCAAGTGTTTGTCGAATACATCTTGGGAACGCTATTACATCAAAGATGAATATCTTATGAGAGCTAACAAACTTTGCATCCCCGAGTCCTCTCTTCGTTTGTTGCTTTTGCAGGAATCTCATGGAGGAGGCTTAATGGGACATTTCAGACGCGGCAAGACGTTCACCACGCTCTCGAAGAACTACTTTTGGCCAAAGATGTTTCGGGACGTTAATCGTTTCACCAACCGATGCTCTACATGTCGCAAAGCTAAGTCCAAAGCTCAATCTCATGGCCTCTATATGCCTTTACCAATTCCATACCAACCATGGGAAGACATTAGCATGGACTTTGTACTGATGAGGACATCAATACCATTGTTACACCCACAGCCCCTACTGTTACATATATTGGACCAATTACTAGTGCTCGCGCACGCCAATTAAATTACCAGGTACTTTCGTTTCTTGGTAATGATTCTAATGTTCATGAGATTATGATGCTGCCTAAATTGGATACATTTGTTTTGCTTACAAATGAAGGGCCTAGCTTGGAGAAGGATGAACATTGGAGCAAGATCACACATGGAGTTGATGGCATGCGCAAGGGGATCAAGAACGGAGTTACAAGTGATGATTTCAGGACTTTAAAGCCGCCATAAGGAGTGCATGAAGCCTTGGACGAAATATACAAGATGCCACTTCATAATATTCGTCCATAGGCTATTCTAGGTGCTGCGTCACCTTATTAATGGGCCAGGCCCATGTAATTTCGAAATACTTAAGTATAGGCTATTTTTAGAGTCCGTATGTGTGGGGAAACAAGAGTTAGGGTTGGTTTCGGACCCCACCCTCAAGGGCCACGAAATTCCCCTCTCTTCCTCCATATATACAGCCCTTAGGGCGTCGTTTAGACTTTGGGTTTTGTTTAGATTAAAAGTTCGCCATAGCTGCAACTTCGCGTACTTCGTTTGTGTCCAACGACCAGACCAAGACGTCCCAGAACCCCACCTTGATCAATAAAGCTTTCATCTTATATTCGCAATATCCCGATTGCAATCTCAGTTTCTTGCTTGTTCTTCGTTTGCTCGCAGGAAACAGACCCTCGTGGTCAGGTTGATCGTGCTCCGGCGTGGTCAATAACCCTCGGAAGTTGGTTTAGCGATTGCTAAGGCGCGACGTCTCGCACGTTCGTAGTCGGATCGTCAAGGTCGACTCCCACAGAAAACGATAGCCACCATCTCATCGAAACATCGGGACACCTTAGCCTCTATCAAGTGGTATCAGATTTCCAGGTTGCTCGGTGAGATTTTACAGTTTTTCGTAGATTAGATCGAGTCTGTTCTTCATACCTACAGTCCACGAAAAAGCCACAAAAAAAATTTAGGGTTAGTTCATCATATCCGAACCAATCTGAGCCTTTGCATAATCTTTTTAGGGTTTTTGCTTTGTTGAATTTGCGGTTGCATCGTCGTGTCAAGTTGCTGGTCTTAGAGTCTAGTCTTTTAGAGTTTCGAGTTCTGGTCATAAGTTGTCACGCCGCCGCCGCACCATCATCATCGCCCATCTACCACTTTTGCTTATCCGCCATCGCTCTGAATCCATATCCATATACCACCACCAATCCGTATCCATATACCACCACCAATCTGTATCCATATACCACCACCACTACCATATACCACCACCGCTGCCATATACCACAACTATATATCCACCACCAATCCGAGTTCTTCTCATATTAGGTTTGTTCTTGAGATCAATCTAAATTCCAAGTCGTGTTTCCTTGCCTGCGTAGGTCTCGAAAAAAAAAGAGTCTGGAGACCCCCGGGCAGTTTTTAGGCCAAAATTTTCACGGGCAAATTTTTTTTCCCTATCCTATTTTTAGGCTTTTCTGAGTCTTTTGAGCCACGTGCCATCATAGTGATTTTTTGTCGCACTTTTTCGTCGTCGCTGCCCTGATTTCCAAAAAAAAAAGTGAATTTTTTTTTTCGTGCCCATCCTATCAGTTTGACGAGGGAAGAGTTTTGAGACACTCGCCATTATAGTGATTTTTCACAAAAAAAAAGAGGTGCGCAAAAAAAAGGAGCGCAAAAAAAAGAGCGAAAAAAAAAGTTCCAGAGTGTGCTTTTCCCTTATTTACGTGCAGCGCCATGATTTTGTTAGTGTTCTAGGCTCGCGTCTCTAGCACGGTCTAGCCTAGGACCAGCACAGTACCGTCGTTGAGCGTTTATTCAACTTTGCATCTCTGAATTGATTATTGCTGACCCTTTTTGCTACCATACTATAAGCCTTCCCAGCTCCACATACATCTACGTCGTGCGTTTGACTCTCCCTGGCAATCGCTCTATCCAAGCTTTTGAGAGTTTTTGACTACAACGGTTGTCGATCACCGCCTGCTGCTGGGTAAGAACTGGTAAGAATTTGAGATTTGCTTGACGGATTTGTGACACCCGCCACCACCACCACTTGTTAGTAGTCTGTAGGATCATATTCTTGTGTGTTTCTATTGCTGCTAACCATGCCAGGATCACAAGCCGACGAGACTGACTGGGAGAACTTGACAAACAAGGAGCTTCATGATACGTTTCAGCAAATGATGAATGGACAGGTGCAAGATGTGATAAACAGATTTGAAGAGGCCATGGAGAAGATAGATGGCATGGAGAAGACGTTTGAAACAAAGCTCGATAACAAGTTTGCTGAATTGCTTTCGCGTTTTCCACCACCACCACCGGCTGCTCCTGCCGCACCTCTGCAACAACAGCAACAACACCGACTACCTCCACGTCGGGAAACAGCCCTCCGCCGAGCGAGCCGTGTCCCTCTTCAGTCGGGCCAAACTGCTGGTGCTGCTGTTGATACTTCTGTGGCTCCTACTGCTGATGTGGAGGAGGATGATTATGTGGGAGATTATGAGGATGAGGTTGATCAAAATCAGAACTACGTGCCACCAACAGCACAGCAACCACCAGGTCGTCCACATGCAAATAATGGCAATGGTAGGGCTCACCCTCAGGTACGAGATCATGACCATCTCCCTAAACTAAAATTGAATATTCCACCATTTGAGGGTAGATATGTTCCTGATATATATCTTACTTGGGAGTTAGAAACTGAACAACGATTTACATGTTTACAATATCCCGAGGAGAGACGTGTTCCTGCTGCTATTTGTGCTTTCACTAGTTTTGCATGTGTTTGGTGGTCTGAGCATTGTAGATTATATCCTATTCCGGCTACTTGGGCTGCGTTGAAAACTGCTATGCGTACTCGTTGGGTTCCACCATATTATCAACGTGAATTACTTCAAAAATTGTAGCGCTTAAGACAGGGAAAAAATTCTGTAGAAGAATATTATCAGGAATTACAAACTGGCATGATTAGATGTGGTATTGTTGAGGAGAATGAAGCTATGCTTGCACGTTTTATGGGTGGATTAAATAGAGAGATTCAGACGATTCTAGAGTATAAGGAGTATACTAATATCACTTGTTTATTCCATCTTGCTTGTAAAGCTGAACGTGAAGTGCAGGATCGACAGGCATTGGCGTGGACTAACTTTTCTGCAGGTCGACCTTCATCATGGACACCACGTGCATCATCTACTTCCACACGTTCTGCTACACCGGCGCCTCCGTCGGCTACCACCTCCAACCGTGATACAATAAAGCAGGCACAATCACCACTATCTGCCAAGAGCACACCTTCTGGGCCTGCAAAGAGCTCTTCTTCATCCATGGCATCAACAGGGCAAACACATGATATTATTTGTCGATGTTGCAAGGGTGGAGGTCATTATGCGAGAGAATGCCCATCTAAGCGTGTGATGATTGTAACCGAGGATGGTGGGTATGAGTCCGCTAGTGACTATGATGAGGAGACTTTGGCTCTTATTACACGTGACGAACACGGTGGAGACGATTTTGATCATGAGACGCAATACATGGCTCCTGAAGATGCTGACAGGTATGAATGTTTAGTTGCTCAATGTGTTTTGAGTGTGCAGGTTACACAAGCTGAGCAAAATCAGAGGCATAATTTGTTCCATACAAAGGGAGTTGTGAAGGAACGTTCTGTTCGCGTGATCATAGATGGAGGGAGCTGCAATAACTTGGCTAGCATGGAGATGGTGGAGAAGCTATCTCTCACCACAAGACCACATCCACATCCTTACTACATCCAATGGTTCAACAACAGCGGCAAGGTTAAGGTAACACGTACTGTTCGTGTGCATTTTAGTATCTCTACATATGCTGATTATGTTGATTGTGATGTGGTACCTATGCAAGCATGTTCCTTATTACTTGGTAGACCATGGCAATTTGATAAAAATTCTGTACACCATGGTAGAAACAATCAGTATACTCTTGTTCATAACGTTAAAAATATTACTTTGCTTCCTATGACTCCTGATTCCATTTTGAAAGATGATATTAATAGAGCTAATAAAGCAAAACAGGAGACAAATAAGAGTGAAAATCAGATTGTGGCAAAAGAACTTGAGCACCAAATGAAGCCTAATAATAAACCATCTACTGTTTTTGAAATTAAATTGAAAAGTGCATGTTTACTTGCCACCAAATCTGATATTGATGAGCTAGATTTCAGCAAATCTGTTTGCTATGCTTTTGTGTGCAAAGAGGCATTATTTTCATTCGAGGACGTGCCTTCCTCTTTGCCCCCTGCTGTCACTAACATTTTGCAGGAGTTCGCTGACGTCTTTCCACAAGACGTGCCACCGGGATTACCACCTATTCGAGGGATTGAGCATCAAATTGACTTAATTCCCGGTGCTTCGCTACCCAACCGTGCACCATACCGTACCAATCCAGAGGAGACGAAGGAGATTATGCGTCAAGTACAAGAACTGCTCGACAAAGGTTATATACGCGAATCCCTTAGTCCTTGTGCTGTTCCTATCATTTTAGTGCCAAAAAAGGATGGTACGTCGCGTATGTGCGTTGATTGTAGAGGCATTAATAATATTACTATTCGTTATCGTCATCCTATTCCTAGGCTAGATGATATGCTTGATGAATTGAGTGGCTCTACAATATTCTCCAAAGTTGATTTGCGTAGTGGATACCATCAAATTAGTATGAAATTGGGTGATGAATGGAAAACAGCATTTAAAACTAAGTTTGGATTATATGAGTGGTTAGTCATGCCTTTTGGGTTAACTAATGCACCTAGTACTTTCATGAGGTTAATGCACGAAGTTTTACGTGCTTTCATTGGACGATTTGTGGTAGTTTACTTTGATGACATATTGATTTATAGCAAATCTTTGGAGGAACATTTGGAACATTTACGTGCTGTTTTTATTGCTCTACGTGATGCACGTTTGTTTGGAAACCTTGGAAAGTGCACCTTTTGCACCGACCGAGTATCTTTTCTTGGCTATGTTGTTAATCCACAGGGAATTGAAGTTGATAAAGCCAAGATTGAAGCTATTGAGAGTTGGCCGCAGCCCAAAACGGTCACCCAAGTGAGGAGTTTCCTTGGCCTCGCTGGTTTCTATAGGCGTTTTGTGAGAGATTTCAGCACCATTGCTGCACCTCTCAACGAGCTTACAAAGAAGGATGTGCCTTTTGTTTGGGGTACCGCACAGGAAGAAGCCTTCACGGTATTGAAAGATAAGTTGACACATGCTCCTTTACTCCAACTTCCTAATTTCAATAAGACTTTTGAGCTTGAATGTGATGCTAGTGGAATTGGATTAGGAGGTGTGTTATTACAAGATGGAAAACCTGTTGCATACTTTTCTGAAAAATTGAGTGGGCCTAGTCTGAACTATTCTACTTATGATAAAGAATTATATGCTCTTGTTCGGACCTTAGAAACATGGCAACATTATTTATGGCCCAAGGAATTTGTTATACATTCTGATCATGAATCTTTGAAACACATTAAAAGTCAAGCAAAACTGAACCGTCGACATGCTAAATGGGTTGAATTCATTGAGACTTTCCCTTATGTGATTAAACACAAGAAGGGTAAAGAAAATGTTATTGCTGATGCCTTGTCTCGTCGTTATACTATGCTTTCACAACTTGACTTTAAAATATTTGGTTTGGAGACCATAAAAGATCAATATGTTAATGATGCTGAATTTAAAGATGTATTGCAAAATTGTAAGGAAGGGAGAACTTGGAACAAGTTCGTTCTTAACGATGGATTTGTGTTTCGTGCTAACAAGCTATGCATTCCAGCTAGCTCCGTTCGTCTTTTGTTGTTGCAGGAGGCGCATGGAGGAGGATTAATGGGACACTTTGGCGTCAAGAAGACGGTGGATATACTTGCTATACATTTCTTTTGGCCAAAGATGAGACGGGATGTTGAGCGTTTTGTTGCTCGCTGCACTACATGTCAAAGAGCTAAGTCACGACTCAATCCTCATGGTTTATATATGCCTTTGCCTGTACCTAGTGTTCCTTGGGAGGATATATCTATGGACTTTGTTTTAGGTTTACCTAGAACAAAGAAGGGGAGGGATAGCATATTTGTTGTCGTGGATAGGTTCTCGAAAATGGCACACTTTATACCATGTCATAAAAGCGATGATGCTGTTAATGTTGCTGATTTGTTCTTTTGTGAAATTATTCGCTTACATGGTGTGCCAAATACTATTGTTTCAGATCGTGATACTAAATTTCTTAGCCACTTTCGGAGATGTTTATGGGCTAAGTTGGGGACTAAGTTGCTTTTTAGTACTACTTGTCACCCCCAAACTGATGGACAAACTGAAGTAGTCAATAGAACATTGTCTACTATGCTTAGGGCTGTTTTGAAGAATAACAAGAAAATGTGGGAAGAATGCTTGCCTCATATTGAATTTGCTTATAATCGTTCATTGCATTCTACTACTAAGATGTGCCCTTTTGAAATTGTGTATGGTTTCCTACCTCGTGCACCTATTGATTTGTTGCCTCTTCCATCTTCGGAGAAGGTTAATTTTGATGCTAAAGAACGTTCTGAATTGATTTTAAAAATGCATGAGTTAACTAAGGAAAACATTGAGCGTATGAATGCTAAATATAAACTTGCTGGAGATAAGGGTAGAAAACATGTTGTGTTTGCGCCTGGAGATCTTGTTTGGTTACATTTGCGTAAAGATAGATTTCCTAATCTGCGGAAATCAAAGCTAATGCCACGTGTTGATGGTCCTTTTAAGGTGTTAGAAAAAAAAATGATAATGCATATAAACTTGAGCTACCTGTAGATTTTGGGGTTAGTCCCACTTTTAGCATTGCATATTTGAAGCCTTATTTGGGTGAGGAAGATGCGCTTCCGTCGAGGACGACTTCATTTCAAGAAGGGGAGGATGATGAGGACATCAATACCATTGTTACACCCACAGCCCCTACTGTTACATATACTGGACCAATTACTAGAGCTCGCGCACGCCAATTAAATTACCAGGTACTTTCGTTTCTTGGTAATGATTCTAATGTTCATGAGATTATGATGCTGCCTAAATTGGATACATTTGTTTTGCTTACAAATGAAGGGCCTAGCTTGGAGAAGGATGAACATTGGAGCAAGAACACGCATGGAGTTGATGGCATGCGCAAGGGGATCAAGAACGGAGTTACAAGTGATGATTTCAGGACTTTGAAGCCGCCATAAGGAGTGCATGAAGCCTTGGACGAAATATACAAGATGCCACTTCATAATATTCGTCCATAGGCTATTCTAGGTGCTGCTTCACCTTATTAATGGGCCAGGCCCATGTAATTTCAAAATACTTAAGTATAGGCTATTTTTAGAGTCCGTATGTGTCGGGAAACAAGAGTTAGGGTTGGTTTCGGACCCCACCCTCAAGGGCCACGAAATTCCCCCCTCTTCCTCCATATATACAGCCCTTGGGGCGTCGTTTAGACTTTGGGTTTTGTTTAGATTAAAAGTTCGCCATAGCTGCAACTTCGCGTACTTCGTTTGTGTCCAACGACCAGACCAAGACGTCACAGAACCCCACCTTGATCAATAAAGCTTTCATCTTATATTCGCAATATCCCGATTGCAATCTCAGTTTCTTGCTTGTTCATCGTTCGCTCGCAGGAAACAGACCCTCGTGGTCAGGTTGATCGTGCTTCAGCGTGGTCAATAACCCTCGGAAGTTGGTTTAGCGATTGCTAAGGCGCGACGTCTCGCACGTTCGTAGTCGGATCGTCAAGGTCGACTCCCACAGAAAACGATAGCCACCATCTCATTGAAACATCGGGACACCTTAGCCTCTATCATCAGGTACCATGGAGAAGCTAAGGAGCAAGGACAAGAAGAAGAGGAAGATGGACGAGAAGACGGAGAAGAAGGAGGGCTGAAGGAAAAGTCCCAGCCACCGAACGACCGGCCGGGACCGGACGTCCGGCGCCAGAAGCCTCAGCTGAACCCCAGCGAGCGGACGTCCGGTCCAGACCGGACGACCGGTGCCCCTGCACCCGAAGCAAACGAGCGGATGTCCGGTCTGGACCGGACGACCGGCGCACCTGCATCCGAGCCAACATCAGCGGAAGTCCGACGTTTCCGGACGTCCGGCACCCCCATCACAGAGTAGAACCAGCGGACGTCCGGAGGACACCAGACGACCGGCCGCTCCTGAGACACCGGAAGACCGGCCACCAGCGGACGTCCGGTACCTGGCTGCGTCCAGATTCGGGCCCGAGGCCCATGTACCCCTACTTTCGCCCCCATTTGCACTTAGACTATAAATAGACCTCTCCCACCTCCTTTCTAGGGTTAGCAAATGTTTAGCTCATATTTTTGAGAGAGAGCTTTGCTCATCCACTTGGTTACCTTCTCCTCGGAGATTCGAGCCTCCACCGGAGAAGATCCCCCAAGCGGATTCAAGCCCCCTTTACGGGAAGATTCCCCCGTGGATTCAAGACCTCCTCACGGAGAAGACCGGTTACCCTGTATCGTCCGTTGTTGACTTTGGATCGTGTATCTTCCCCTTTGTACTCGAGGATCTAGCACATGTGTGACTATTTCTTGTTGGTTGAGTGATTCTCTCGTGTTTCCCCTCGTGATTTCCCTTGTTTTCCCCCTCGTGTTCCTCGTGTTCTTCGCGGGATCCCCTCCTTTCGTGGATTTTTGGTGGAATTTGGGGATTTTGGTGTCCAAATTGATGAGATTTCATGGATGAAAGATGGGAAACTTGGGGAGATACTAGATCCACTCGAAACCAAGCAAATCCATGGATCAAAATCAACAAAACATCATCAAACCAACAAATCACAAAAAAAAAGTTGGGGCTATTTTTTGGCGGGGATTTTCAAAATTAGGGAAGAACACAACAAAATTAGGCTAGAAAACAAAGAGGGGAGGCTCCGAAATCGTGATCAACCTGGCTCTGATACCAAGATGATGTAGGGTAGAACCCTAATCGCCCGATCTTTCACGAAAGGACCGGATCCCGCGAAGAACGCAAGGGACACGAGGGGGAAAACGAGGGAAATCACGAGGGGAAACACGGGAGAATCACTCAACCAACAAGAAATAGTCACACATGTGCTAGATCCTCGAGTACAAAGGGGAAGATACATGATCCAAAGTCAAGAACGGACGATACACGGTAACCGGTCTTCTCCATGAGGAGGTCTTGAATCCACGGGGGGATCTTCCCTTAGAAAGGGGGCTTGAATACAAAGGGATCTTCTCGGTAGAGGCTGCGGTCTCTCTCGTGGAGTAGATCCGATATGGATGATCGTAGCTCTATCTCTCAAATGAGCTAAACCAACGCTAACCCTACAAAGGATGAGGGAGAGGTCTATTTATAGTCTTAGTGCAAATGGGGGTGAAGTGAAGGGGTACATGGGCCTCAGTCTGCAACTGGACACAGCCAGGTACCGGACGTCCGCTGGGGACCGGTCGTCTGGTGGCTCGTGGGCGGCCGGACGTCCGGTAGGGGCCGGTCGTCCGCTCGTTCTAGCTCGGATGTTGGTGTAGTGGATTTCCGGTCTGGTCACCGGTCGTCTGGTGGCGTCGGACGTCCGCTCGTTTGGCTCCGGTGCAGGGACACCGGTCGTCCGGTGTGGACCGGTCGTCCGATGGATCTTCAGGCGCCGGACATCCGGACCCGACCGGTCGTCCGGTGGCTGGAGCTTCTTCGACACCTCTTCTTCTTGCATCTTCGTTTCCATGCTTCCCTCGCGGATGGTGTAGGTGTTCCTTGGAGCTTGCACTCCTCCACGTCGTCCGTAGCATTCTGACAATACCTATGCATGCACACGGGAGAAGTGTCAAGTAGTATACCATCCTCGAAGGGGTCAAGTGAGCACGTGTAAAGGAGATGATTCACCTTTGTGTATGTGAAGTAGATGCTGCACGTGTCACTCGCCGAATTGACTCTTGACATGGTGATGTCCATAGGATGCTCCACATCACCTTTTGTGTTTTGGCTATCTAGGTACGGTTCGACATCAACATCACCGCCGCTCATCTTCGCCACGGATGAGTCCTACATCATCACCGCCGTCCTACATCGTCATCAACAAGGACCACCTCTACTACACCTTGGTATTCATGCCACCATTTTGACACCATACCGGAAGCAAGACCGGTAACCTCATCTTGGTATTGGACATATCACTCTTGCCATTACATTGATAGCCATTATAACCTTACTCCTTTGCGTTGCTTACCCATCAAGACTAGCCATTGAGTATTGCCGGCAACCAGACTTGTGCACATTAGTGATCATACTTCTCATATCATCCATATATCATTGTTGCATATATTGGTATCATCTCTTGTGTCACAAAATTTTCATCGCATACTCACTTGCTATATTTATTCGTCAAGCATCGCATACGAAAAGATCTCCAACATCAAAGAGCCAAACAAGCTTTTAAGCAAAGAGGAAAGATAAGCAAAGAGCTTTTAAGCAAGAACCATAGCATCATACAACATTAAGATTGTCATACTCGATCATCTTGGATCATATCATAGCAACACCTTGCATAGAGCATACTTGGGATAGAAGTCGTTGCATTTTTGCTAAGTAGGTTGTGCACAAGTTCTTGTATCCACCTATTGTGAAATCGTGCTAGCGTCTCTCTAGTGTTGTGCAACAAGAGCATTTTTGTGGATTCCACATTTTGTCTCACCCTTGGTTGCACGACCCCACTTATCTTTTTTCGTGTGTGTTTCCGTGTACCTTATATGCTTGGTCTACTTGTTACATTGGATCTTGCGAATCTTTTCCAACATTATTGAAGCTCACTTACAATTGCATCAAATTTTGTGCCACCATCCTAAACAAGCTCCACCAAAAGCTTTTACGTGTGTAGGTGTGAGAAACCGACAAGAGCTAGTACCAATTGTGCTATTTCCTTGTCCTACATTGGAGTGATCCTCGATCCACTTTCAACTTCGGTCAAGGTACATTTGGTACTCGTTCTTCTCTTTCTACCACTCACATTTGTCTTGAAATGATGGATAGGCCAAGTACTTCTACCAACCCACTCTTCATGGAGCAAGACGACGACATGAACTCCTTCGTCACCAAGAGTCACCTCATTGGTGCACAATGTGCTTTGCATCAAGAGCAACAAGCTATGAGTGAACGCATTGACAACCTTGCCACCGACTTGCGACTTTCCGAGCAACGTACAAGGGACTACTTCGACCACAAGCTCGACTATCACAAGCAAGAGAATGACGCAAGGATGGACGAGATTCGCGCTTTGTTGCTCAACCGCTCTTCTTCCACTTCAAGAAGGAGCCTTTCAAGCCGACACTCCGACTTCACCCTATCCTCTGCGCGACACCGACTCGCAAGAGCACCGACAATGTCAAACTCAAGAGTCCTTTGCGCTAGCACGAGAACGGCGACGACAACGCCAACATGAAGAGGAAGAGCGAGCGCGTCTACACCAACATGCTCAAGATGCCGAGGCGCAACGTCAAGAACAACAACTCTGTGATGCTCAAGCACTTGCGGCGCAACAAGCTCTACGTGATTCAAGTCGAGCCGTAGTCGACCGAGGCCGACAAGCCCGTGAACAAGAGGAAGCACTTCGCGAAGAAATTCAAGAACGAAGATTTCAAGCTCGCGTGCATCGTCAAGTTCCTCCTCGAGCTCGACAAGCTCCTCCACAAGCTCGCCAAGAACAACAAGTCAATCCAGAGCATGAAGACAATGGGAATCCTCCACGACAAGAACAACATGAGGATGACAACCCTCCCCGCCAAGAGCACCACGAGTTGAACCATCATCAACAACATGGGCGTCATCATCCCCGACCCCAACACAATGAAGAGCAATGCTATGGCAAGCTCAAGTTCACCATGCCCAAGTTGAACGGAAGCAACGATCCCGAAGAGTACCTTTCATGGGCATTAAAAGTTGACAAGATCTTCCGTTTGCACAATTATGAAGAAGAGAAGATGATCGCGATGGCATCCCTTGAGTTCCAACACTATGTCCTCATTTGGTGGGAACAAACCATAGAGCGCCGAGAGGCAAGAGGTGAACCACCCATCACTACTTGGGCGCAAATGAAGGATGTCATGAGAGCATGCTTCGTACCTACCTACTACAACCGCGACCTCTTCAAGAAACTCCAACTACTCAAGCAAGGAACAAAGAGCGTTGAAGAGTACTACAAGGAGATGGAGATTGCAATGATACGAGCCAATGTCACGGAAGATGATGAGAAAACAATGGCACGTTTCTTGAATGGACTCAATCATCCCATCAAGAAGATTGCCGACTTCCAACCATACTCCAATCTCATCGAGCTAGTGCACCAACCTACCAAAGCGGAACGCCAGGTGCAAGATGATTTCAAGTATGCCAAGTTCTCATCCAAGTCCTACGGCTTCTCCAACAACCAAGCTTCAACGACTCCAACACCGACTGCAAAGCCTTCTACTACCAACATTGACAAGTCGACTTCCAAGAAAGCTTCGTCAACTACAAGCCATCCTACTACGAGCAACTTCAAGCCGAGAGCTTCATCATCATTAACCCCAACCGATGAGACCGTCAAGACAAGTTCCTTCGAGTGTTTCACTTGCGGAGGCCGAGGCCACAAGTCCTATGAGTGCACCAACAAGCGAACCATGGTCTTCAACGACGATGGCACTTATGACTCCATGAGTGAAGGCGAAATGCAAGCCCTTGGGCAAGTCACCATGCACCGCCAAGTGAACAATGAAGAAGAACAAGTCTTTTGTGATGAAGACTCAAGTCCCGCACTTGTTGTCTCCAAAGTCTTGACTCTCCAACATCACCAAGAAGAAGACCAAAGATGCCACATATTCCACACCAAGGCCGGCATCAATGGACGATCCGTCAAGGTCATCATCGATGGAGGGAGTTTTCATAATCTCGCAAGCGAAGAACTTTGCTCCAAGCTCCAATTGCCCAAGACGAAGCATCCACATCCATACAAAGTGCAATGGCTTAGTGACTCCGGCACCATCCAAGTCAAGCACCGAGTACAAGTCTCCTTCAAAATTGGCGCCTATGAAGACACCTTGGAGTGCGACGTCGTTCCAATGACTGTTTGCCATCTTCTCCTTGGACGCCCAGGGCAATTCGATAGAGTAGTCATCCACAACGACCGAACGAACCACTACATCTTTAAGATGAAGGGCAAGGAGTACGTCCTCCATCCAATGTCGCCAAGTCAAGTGATCGCCGACAAGCAAGCCACCCATCGTGGAGATCATAGTGAGAGAGCGAGCCACCAAAAAGAGAGTGAGCGCCACAAGCCCAAATCGAGTGCCTCCACGATGAGCGAAAACAAGAACCTAGTTCTATTTGCCACCAAATGTGAGATAAGAGAAGTGTGTGAGTACCCATCTAGTGTCCTACACTACGTCCTCGTGTGCAAGGACAATGCACCACAAACTAACACTTCTCACACTCTTCCTCTAGTCTTGTCTTCTCTTTTGCAGGAATTTCAAGATGTTTTCCCCGATGAGCTACCTCCGGGTGTACCTCCTCTACGAGGCATTGAGCACTGAATCGACCTCATCCCCGCAGCACCTCTTCCGAACAAAGCTCCATACCGTGTCAACCCCGAAGAAACCAAAGAAATACAAAGGCAAGTAAAGCATCTCATAGACCATGGACATGTGCGTGAAAGTTTGAGCCCTTGTGCCGTCCTGGTCATTCTTGTGCCAAAACGTGACGGTAGCTTTCGCATGTGCTCCGATTGTAGACCTATAAACGCTATCACCGTTCGCTATAGGTATCCCATTCCACGCCTAGATGATATGCTTGATGAGCTTAGTGGTGCCACTATCTTTTCCAAAATTGATCTTAAGAGTGGTTACTATCAAATCCGCATACAAGAGGGTGATGAATGGAAAACCTCCTTCAAAACCAAGTTTGGTTTGTATGAGTGGTTAGTCATGCCTATGGGTCTTTCGGAAGCACCGGGCACTTTTATGCGCCTTATGAATCATGTCTTTCACCCTTACATTGGTATATTTGTTGTGGTTTACTTCGATGACATTCTTGTGTTTAGCAAATCTATCAAAGAGCATGCCACCCATGTCCGCACCGTTTTGCAAACTCTTAGAAAAGAGCGCCTCTATGCTAATATGGAGAAATGCCTTTTTGGTGTTGATAAGCTCGTTTTCTTGGGTTTTGTTGTTTCCTCCAAGGGTGTTCATGTTGATGAGTCCAATATTAAGGCTATTAAGACTTGGCCGCAACCAACCAACTTGCATCAAGTGCGTAGTTTTCTTGGCCTTGCGGGTTTCTATCGTCGCTTTGTGAAGGATTTTAGCACCATTGCTTCGCCTTTGCATGCTTTGAGAAAGAAGAATGCGCCTTTTGTTTAGGGACCATCCCAAGATACCGCATTCAATAAGCTTAAGAATTTGCTTACTCATGCTCCCGTGCTTGCTTTACCCAACTTCGACAAGCCTTTTGAGATTCATTGCGATGCTAGTGGTAATGGCATAGGAGGTGTGTTAACACAAGAGAAACGCCCCATAGCTTACTTTAGTGAGAAACTTTCCGGAGCGCAACTCAATTACCCCATCTATGACAACGAGCTATATGCTTTAGTCCGCGTTTTGCGTGAATGGGAACATTACTAATGCGGAGCATCCTATGGACATCACCATGTCAAGAGTTAGTTCGGCGAGTGACACGTGCAACATCTACTTCACATACAAAAAGGTGAATCATCTCCTTTACACGTGCTCACTTGACCCCTTCGAGGATGGTATACTACTTGACACTTCTCCCATGTGCATGCATAGGCATTGTCGGAACGCTACGGACGACGTGGAGGAGTGCAAGCGCCAAGGAACACCTACACCATCCGCGAGGGAAGCCTGGAAACGAAGGCGCAAGAAGAAGAGCTGTCGAAGAAGCTCCACCCACCGGACGACCGGTCGGGTCCGGATGTCCGGCGCCTGAAGATCCACCGGACGATCGGTCCAGACCAGACGACCGGTGTCCCTGCACCCTAGCCAAACGACCGGACGTCCGACGCCACCGGACGACCGGTGACCGGACGACCGGTCCAGACCGGAAATCCTCTACACCAGCATCCGAGCCAGAACGAGCGGACGACCGGCCCCTACCGGACGACCGGCCGCCCACGAGCCACCGGACGACCGGTCCCCAGCGGACGTCCGGTACCTGGCTGTGTCTAGTTGCGGGCTGAGGCCCATGTACCCCTTCACTTCACCCCCATTTGCACTAAGACTATAAATAGACCTCTCCCTCCTTCTTTTTAGGGTTAGTGTTGTGATAGCTCATTTGAGAGATAGAGCTACGCTCATCCATATCGGATCTCCTCCTTGCGAGAGACCGCGGCCTCTTCGGAGAAGATCCCCTTGGATTCAAGCCCCCTTTCTAAGGGAAGATCCCCCCGTGGATTCAAAACCTCCTCACGGAGAAGAACCGGTTACCTCTTGTATCGTCCGTTGTTGACTTTGGATCTTGTATCTCCCTTTGTGTTCATGGATCTAGCGCATGTGTGATCATTCTTGTTGGTATGAGTGTTCTCTTGTGTTCCCCTCGTGATTTTCCCCTCGTTTCCCTCCTCGTGTTCTTCGTGTTCATCGCGGGATTCGCTCCTTTCGTAAAAGATCAGGCTATAGGGTTCCTACCCTACATCATCTTTGTATCATGAGCCACGTTGATCACGATTTCGGAGCCTCCCCCACCGTTTTCTAGCCTTCTTTTGCTTGATTTCGTTCTAAATTAGAAAATCCCCACCAAAAATAGCCCCAAATTTTTTTGTGATTTGTTGGTTTGATGATGTTTTGTTGATTTTGATCCATGGATTTTCTTGGTTTTGAGTGGATCTAGCATTTCCCCAAGTTTCCCCATCTTTCATCCATGAAATCCCATCAATTTGGACCCCAAAATCCCCAAATTCCGCCCAAAATCGCATCCCGAATCTCGGATCTCGAGTTGACCCCGATACACCGGATGACCGTCACTTTACCGGATGTCCGGAGCCGCAGGAACCACCGGAAGTCCGACCTTACCGGACGACCGGAACCCCCTAACCCGAGCAGAATTAGCGGATTTCTGACCCGACCGAACGTCCGGCCACCGGACATCCGTTTTTTCCGGACGTCCGCTACCTGTAGATATCAACTTCGGCTGATTTTTGTTTCGGCCATAACTAATTCATCTGGAGTCTGATTTTCGCATTCTTTAGCTCGTTTTGAACCTCTTGACATCCCCCTTCCCACAAAAATACCACCAACATCTTTTGACTCCATCAAAGTTTGTGAATTTTGGCATCTTTGCCTAGGGCCTCCACCACATCATCCGCTATACCTCCACCGACTTCCGCAACCTAACCCATATTGATCCCTAGCGCATATGTGGTTGCTTGAGGAGTGATTTGAGTCTCCTAAGGTGTCTAAGATACTTAGGGACGGTTGCTTCTTCATCAACCACCACCACCACTTCTGCATAGGCTGGACCACTATACACTTCCGCCACCCCAACTTAACCCAATTTTGGTTGTGTTGTGAGTTGTGTCTCCTAAGGTGTTTCGGCTACTTAGGGACCGTGCTTTCAACTCCGACACCGTGTATAGTCCACCACCATAACCTCCACTTCCGCATTGCCTAGTGCAACACCACCGCATCCCACTACCACCATTTTGACATTTGACGTTTGAGATTTTGAGTTCGCGGTTTTTCCGTTTCCTAAGGTGTTTCGGCTACTTAGGGACGAGTCTCCATCATCTTGGTATGTACATCAAGAACACCGCTACTTATCATCGCCAAGGACGGTAACCTCCATATCATCTTGGTATCGTGGTACCCCTCCATTGTACATTCCCCTTGCAATTGCATTGTTAAGCCCTAGCCCATTTTGCGTTACTTGCCTATCGAGACTAGCCATTTGAGTATTGCCGGCAATGTTACTTGTGCACATTAGTGATATACACCATACATTTCATACATACCATATCATATTGGTATCATATCATCTCGTGTGCCTCAAGTTTGTTCCCGCATATACACAATTACTATCTTGGTTTGTGCATTTCGCAAAGTGGCCATATACAAAAAAAAGAATAAGCTTTTAAGCAAAAAAAAGAGTGAACAAAGAGCTTGTAAGCAAGTGCCATAGCATCATACCACATTGCATATAAGATCATCTTGGATCATACCACCGAAACATCATACTTATATAGCATACCTGGGATAGAAGTTGTTACATTTTGCATCTTACAGGTTGTGCACAAGTGTCGTATCCACCTATTGAGCAATCGTGCTAGCGTCTCTCTTGAGTTGTGCAACACGAGCGTTTTCCGTGGACTCCACATTTTGTGCTCATTCCTTGGTTGCACGACCCCATTTATCTATCCGTGTGTGCGTTTCCGTGTGCCATTCTATTGCTATTGGTCTACTTGTTTCACTTGCGAATTTGTGAATCTCTTTCAACATTATTGACTCTTGCTAACATTTTACATCAAATTTTTGTGCCACTATCCTCACCGAGCTCCACCATAAGCCTTATTTGTGTAGGTGTGAGAAACCAACAAGAATTGGTACCAATTGTGCTATTTCCTTGTCCACATTGGAGTGATCATTGATCCATTTTCAACTTCGGTCAAGGTACATTTGGTATTCGTTCTTCTCTTTCTCCACTCATATTGGCTCGAATCTTGTGATGGATAGGCAAGGCATTTCATCTCCGGTCTTCCACAACAACGACGGCGTGTACAACTACATAAACAACAAGCTTTCCGCACAAAAGGAGGAGCAAGATGCAAGGATGGAGGAGATTCGGACCTTGTTGATCAACCGTTCTTCCCCTTCATCATCCTCAAGGCGGCGACATTCAAGTTACAAGTCTTCGGAGCGCAAAAATGATGCAAGCGCAAGTCGTCCTCGTCCACATCTCCATGGCGACCACCATCACATTTGTGATCCACCTCCTCATGAAGGGCAAGTCACCTCCAAGCAACATGTGCATGACGACGACGAACGACATCTACAGCGAGCTCAAGCACGACAACGACAACATCATCATATAGATGCTCGAGATGTGCCTACCTACAAGTCGCAACAAGCTCTACTTCACGCCAAGTCCAAACTTCATGACCACAAGATAAGACCGCGAGACAAGCACCACCAAGACGGAGCTACGGCTACACCAACTACTTTGGCATCTTCAACAAGCGACTTCAAGGCATCTTCGCCTTAGGATATATGGCATCTTCGCCAACAAGCACCTCAAGACTACGCTCAAGAGAAGCTCCCCAAGCTCAAGTCCGCGACTTCCACGAGCTACTATGACCTCAACATCGACCACACAATTCCTTTCTATGAGACTCAAGAACCCGAGGATTATCTCGAGTGGGAGCGTTTGATGGACGACTACCTCAAGCTACATCAAGTCCCTCCCGAAGATCAAGTGAAGTGCGCCACAAGGAACTTCAAAGACTATGCGTCCACATGGTTGCTTCACACACCTTTGGAGAGCTACGACATGAGTTGGCCCAAGACGAAGAGAGCTTTGCGGCGAGAGTTTGTGCCTCCAACCTACACGGAACAACTTCAACGCCAATTGGAGAACACCATCCAAGGATCCAAGTCCATCGATGAGTACTTCAAGGAGATGAAGATTGCCTTGCGACGAGCCGGCGTGGACGACCCCATTTCGATGAAGTTCCACTTCATGATGGGATTGCACAACGACATCTCCAAGACGATCTTCCTCGAGAACTACAAGTCCCTCGATGACAACTACATTGGTGCTCTCAAGGCGGAACAAGAACTCATGAAGGCCAAGGCTTCTCGACCCCAAGCTCACTTCGCGACGACCAAGCTCCATGAGAACGAGCATGAGGATAGTACCACCAAGATGTCCAAGCCCGACGAGCTCCAAGACGATGCTCCCAAGGTCGACTTCACCGGCATTCCTGAAAGTGCGTTATATCGACTAGAGGGGGGGTGAATAGGCGATTTTTATGAAAGTCTTCAAAACGTGGAAGTTATGAAGACAAACGATAGAAATAAACCTATTACCCTGCAGTGGAAGGTAGACTACACTAGGCAAGCCATAGTCAAGTATTCAATAGAGTGAAAGCACAATGACTAATAGCAGCAATGTAGTAAAGATCAGGTAGGAAGATATTTTGAAGCCACACAGAACACGCAGTCACTCAGTGAAGACAAAAGATAGTGCGAACATACAATGACTTCACAAGGAGTAACAGTAAGGAAAGGGAAGGGAAGATGAAACCAGTGACTCGCTGAAGACAATGATTTGTTGGATCAGTTCCAGTTGCTGTGACAACTGTACGTCTAGTTAGGGCGGCTAGGTATTTAAACCTTAGGACACACAGTCCCGGACACCCAGTCCTGAACACGCAGCTCAGGACACCCAGTCCTCACTGTATTCCCCTTGAGCTAAGGTCACACAGACCTCGCCCAATCACTCTGGTAAGTCTTCAAGGTAGACTCCCAAACCTTCACAGACTTCGTTCATGGGCAATCCACAATGTCTCTTGGATGCTCAGAATGCGACGCCTAACTGGCTGGAGGATGCACAGTCCTCAAGTGTAATAAGTCTTCAGATCACACAGACAAGAAGACTTAAGTGATGCCTAATTCTCTTTGGCTCTAGGTGGTTAGGGCTTTATCCTCGCAAGGAATTCTCTCTTAAAGGCTTCGAGGTGGGTTGCTCTCAAACGACAAAAGCCGTACTCTGAATCTGAGCAGCCAACCGTTATGGTTGTAGGGGGTGGGCTATTTATAGCCACTTGGCAACCCGACCTGATTTGTCCGAAATGACCCTGGGTCACTAAGGAACTGACACGTGTTCCAACGGTCAGATTTCAAACTCACACAGCAACTTTACTTGGGCTGCAAGCAAAGCTGACTTGTCCGACTCTGGACAAGATTCGCTCTCATAGTCTTCACTCGAAGACATAGGTTTTGGTTAGGCATCACTTCAGTCATTCTGACTGGTTCTCTTGGACCCCACTTAACAGTACGGTGGTTCCTATGACTCAATACAGAAGAAGGAGAACTACGAAAGATCTAAGTCTTCGAGCTCCATAGGCTTCATGTGGTGTCTTCTCTTGTCATAGTCTTCAATGTGAATATCTTCATATACCACCTTTGACTTCAATGTCTTCATACATTTTTAGGGGTCATCTCTGGTAGGAAAACCGAATCAGTGAGGGACTTCTACCTGTGTTATCCTGCAATTCTCACAAACACATTAGTCCCTCAACTAGGTTTGTTGTCAATACTCCAAAACCAACTAGGGGTGGCACTAGATGCACTTACAATCTCCCCCTTTTTGGTGATTGATGACAAACTAGTTGAAGTTTTCAACGGGGAATATAATCTGTGAAATTGTAAAGGATAAGGAATTGTCTTCATAAGTTGCAAGGGCTCCCCTGAAGATGTGCATATAAGTAATTTGCTTTTGGAATGCAAATGCACATGGCAGGTTGTACTTGTGGAGATCCACTTCAACTTACGATGACAATCCACTATGCATGTGAAAGTATATGAAGATAATGACATGCATAATGGAAAATGGACATCTGCAGAATGATCTAAGTGCGGAATTTATCGTCGCACATGTGGAATTTATCATCGCAACACAAGGTGGCAAATAAGTAGCAGACGACCATCGAGATTAAGTGTTACAACTCAAAGAACCAAATGTAGCAAAACGAGAGTTGTAAGCACGAAGCAAATATAAAGCACCCGCCCATATGGACCCGCTTGAAGACTATCAACCTCATATGCTTCTCCCCCTTTTGTCAGTAAGGACCAAAAAGGTTTGAAGACATGGAGCATCTACTAGTTCCCATGAGGAGTAGGTGAAGTAGCAGGGTCGTTGGTGGTGTTTGGCGGTGCTGAAGAGCTTGGAGCAGAGTCGAAGCGTGCTGAAGGAGGTGGCGGTGAAGTAGCATCGTCTTCATCCTCGATAACTCTGGCAGTCACAGTTGCAGTAGAAGAAGAGAACTCAGAGTCTTCAAGGGATGGAGTTCGTCGCAGCACAACCCTTCGAGGAGGTGTGGAGTCAAACTTGAATCGCTCAGTGAAGCCATCCTCTTGAAGATCATCTTCAGAACACATCAGTGTTAGCCCTTTCCATGTGCGGCGAGAGGTTTCATGGGAAACAAAAGCATTCTTGGTGGCAAGATTGCGAATGCGATTAACATCCACCAAGAGGCTTTGCATCTGACGCTTCAGCCAGTCATGATGCCTATCCTGTTTCTGATGAAGAGCCACAAGAAGCTCTTGGTTGTTGAGAACACGAGTGCGCTTCTTGGGTTGTGGAGCAGTTGTACTGTTAGTGGCTTCAGTGAGAGCAGGATGCGGTGCATGTGTAGTGCCAGCCAAAGGATACACACGAGTTACGGCTTCAACGCCTTCAACGTTCTGAGTGAAACTCTGATGCTCTGCATTCTGAAGACTTAGAGGTTCCTTGGCAGGCTCAGGATAGATGGCTTCAATAGACATATCCACATCAGGCAGAAGAATCCGATGATTGCGAGCAGATGGCTGATATGAGATAGCGAAGTGAAGTTTGATCAGCCGCATTACCCATGGGGCATAGAACTTCAAGCCAAACAGATCAGAGCCTGATGCAGCAAGTTGGCGAATGAAGAAGTCCTGTGCATTGAAGCATTTTCCATCAAGAATATAGAAGACCAAAGTCTTCATTGCACCCTCAAGCTTGGCATGTGGAGAGTGCCCTTTGATGGGCCAGAGAGTTCGCCTGATGATGTGATAAATGGTTCTTGGCAGATACTCAAGGTCTTCAACGAAGAACTCCATGGGATAAGCAGCATCTTGGGGCAATGGCTTCATCATACTGAGCATCTGACTCATATCAGGTTCAGTCTTCTAAAAGATGCTCTCAATAGCTTCACTATGAAGCTGACAGCCATGCTCGTAGAGATCGCCAGGAGTGGGCAAACCAGTGAGCTCAATGATGTCAAAGGCTTTGGCTTTGTGATGAACGTTTCCTGTCATCCACTCCAGGACCCAAGTCTTCGGATCTATGTTATACCCGCGGATGTGAAGTGTGGCATAGAATTGGAGCAGCAACTCTTCATTCCAATGCTCTTGGTCAGTAACGAATGGCGGCAGTCCAACTTCCTTGAAGCAATCCAGAGCTTCTCCCAGACAGGGCAGACCAGCTATAGCTTCAATGTCAAGGCGCTTGTGTGGGAAGATGCGACCTTGGTTGTAAAGAACGCATGAGTAATAGCTTCGCTGCGGATAGCTCCAGAACCGATTAGATGATATCCTTTCCCTTGAGTAGGGGTTCCTGGAGCTATTGAAGAATGTGTTGTCTGCTCTGAAGCCATTGATATTGAAGGAGCCAGGTGCTGATGCAGGACCTGGGAACCTTGGCAATCTTGGGATTGGCTTCTGTACCTGAGGCCTATGCTCAACATGATAGTCGAACTGGGGACCGGCAGCAGACTCAGGAACAGAAGTGGCGGGATCAGTGGCTTCGCTGACTTCTTCTTCCGTTGGGGAGGGCTCCACATTAGCTTCAACCATGACAGCGTCGGTGGCTTCATTGGTGGTGGTGGTGGCAGCTTCAAGATTTTCAACCTCCACTTGACGAGCTGGAGGGTCAGTCACAATCACGTTCTCCTCGAGAACTGCTTCTTGGTGGGACAGGGGAGTGGCAACTTGTGGGACTTCTTCTTCCGCGGCTGATGCAGCCGGATTGTCTTCAGCAGAGACTTGAGGCCTTGGACCTTTGCGAAGCCTGCGCAACGCAGGCGACGCCTGTGTAGTTGGAGTTGGCTGGGCCTCAAAGTCTTCTTCCTCTTGTGGGCGATCCGCCCATGAAGCATCCTGTGCAATTGGCATCAGTGGACGACCAATGCTGATGAGTTCGCTGTTCTCGAGCTGAGGAAGGACTGCACCATCTTCTACATGGTCATGTTGACCAATGTCTTCAGCAGCGATGGGATCAGCTGCTGGAAAGTCTTCAGCTTCATGAGCCTCTGTGAAAGCAGGCTCATGGATTGTCAGTTGGCGTTCAGCGTCAAGACGAACCATAGAAATGGGTTCAACTATCAAAGGCTCTGTGGGAGCAGCCCGATCTTTCTTGGTCTTCCTCTTCTTCTTGGAGGGGGCAGTAGGAGAGGCTTCAGGATGTTTCCTCTTCCTGGCTTCAGCCTCAGCAGTCCTCGTCTTCTTGAGCTCTGAAGCGGTTGACCGGCTTTTTGGCTTCGAGCCAGTCATTCTAGTTGGGAAGACAATGGGAACTGCTTCCTGCCTTGGTGCATCGGGTTCAGCCGTAGCGGGCTTCTTCTTCTTCTTTGCGGCCATCATGGGGTCGATGCCAGGACGCCCAAGGTCCTTGCGCTTCTCAGCCTCATTGTAGGCTTGCACACATCTGTCAGCCAAAACCTTCATGCGCTCACGCGAACCCTGAGCTTCTGCATGTTTCTTTAGAAAGGCTTCCTTGAGCTCGTGCATCATAATCTTGAAGTTCTTCACTTCTTGCACGCTGAGCTTGGCCATATGCTTCTTGAACTGAGCCTTTTCATAGTCAATCTTTTGCTTCAGTTCAACAATGCGCTGGGCGACAGCTAGCTCTGAAGCAATGGCGCCTTGGAAGGCGACACTGAGGCAATGGGTAGTTGCAGATCTTCAAAGCTGATGTTTGGTGTGTCAAACCACTCGTCAATGAAGTTGTGGATGATGGTTACATCAAAGAGAGGCAGATCATTGAAGATTTCTGCTTCTTCTTTGCTCTTGATGAGTTGCTCAAGAGCGTCATCTGCAAGATCTTCATCACTTGACAGATCAATGGCATCATTGCGCAGAATAGCAGCAGCTGTTAGCTCTTGGCCGGTGTGTGGCAGAGGCATCTTGACCTTCTGGGGCTTGGAGATGCGTGATAAATCTTCGGACTGCACACTGTCTTCAGGAGGTGCAGTTGCCAGTGGCTTAGCCCGTGAGATTTTTGGTGAAGGGGCAGGCTTTGAAGCTTTAGGCTTCTTCAACTTCTTTGGCTTCGGCGCTGCAGGCGCTTCATCTGATTCAGCGTCAGCTGCAGGCTCATTCACTGCAGTCCCTTGAACCAAGATATGGGTGATGAGGCCTTCAAGGTTGTAGAAAGGACCGATGACATTGGGTTCTGCATCTCATGTGCCATCAGCCCTTGGAGCTGAGGGACCAGGGTTGAAGTCTAGTCCCAATGTCTTCTTGTTTTGCTTCGCTGAGTTCTGGGAAAATTGGAAGTTGCACTTGAACAGATTGTCATCACGACACCATAGTAGTGACGATGGGTGTGCATCAGCAGGCTGTGGCCCACGGACCATGCAGTGATAGAAGCCTTGTTCAATGGCTTCATCTCTGGACCTGGGTAGAAGATTCTTGTATAGGATGTCTCCCCACGGTCTCTTGATGGCATTTTTCTCAGCATATTCCTAGGTTACAAATCGGTATTTGAACCATTGTTCTGTCCAATATCTTCGAATCCATTGGATTCGGGTCTTGCGCTGATTGTAATCCTCTTTAGGATTTGTCTTGTACAGTTCTGAGAGGTCATCTGGCAGATCTCTAGATGTTTCTCCACGACGCTTTTTGCCACCCTTCCTTGCTGATTTCTCTGAAGCCATGAACTTTAAACTGAAAGGCTTCAACACGTTCAAAGGCTTCAAAGGTTTTCGCTTGCTGGACAAACAGGAACTGGCTTCGGGAGAATTTATGTGATGCTGTAAGAATTCTGCAAATGAATGCAGACTATGAGAACCAAAGGATTCTCCCACGGACATGTACCTGTGATAGCATTAAGGTGCGAGGCAAGGGGAAGAGGTCATATGCATTCTCAGAAGATTTTGAAGATAAATCAGTTTAGAAGACATTGACCTCATCGTGCGAAGACATTCACTCATAGATAAGGAGTTGGTTCCAGATTTATATGAATCCATAGATCAGTACAAGTGAGGAATCTAACTAGTTTGTGAAGCATAAGTGAATATAC
The DNA here is from genome assembly GCF_003073215.2 of Triticum urartu. Taxonomy (NCBI): domain Eukaryota; kingdom Viridiplantae; phylum Streptophyta; class Magnoliopsida; order Poales; family Poaceae; genus Triticum; species Triticum urartu. The sequence goes on along the minus strand of NC_053027.1, from coordinate 255,785,464 downwards.
TAGGCATGTTATGAGATGCAGTATGAGAGAGATCTAACTTGTGTGAATAGAAACTGCTTGTGGTAGAAAGTGACAAAGCCATAGGATCAACGGTGCCGTAAAAAGGAAGTTTTATTTACCACACTAAGAACTGCTAGACGGAGTGGAAGATGAGGCCGAGCATTTCGGTCTTCCGTGCCCTAACTTGGCGACGGAGGACACCTACGGCGACGGCGGAGAGGACAATGTTCGCGGTCAGCGTGAAGACGGCGTCGGAGAGGTTGCGGCAGCGAAGCGCTTCGTCGCCGGCGTCGTCGAGGGATAGCGGTGGCGCTAGGGTTCGTGCGAGAGTGGAAGACGAGATAATGACCGCTGTGAAGTGTGTATTTATAGGTACAGGGGCGGCACTGCGTTATTACACAGGTGCCCCTGGCGATTCACATCTGAGGAACACGTGGCCATTATGCAGAATTTTGGGGTTTGTTCCATGTCCCACGCACGCCTGGATTGTTGGGTGGTCGTTCCTACTTCTCCGGGTTTCATGTGGAGGAATGAGCATTGAAAACGGACTTAATGGTTGTCTCTGTATCTTCTGCTGACAAGGACGCAGAGAAGACATTCGACAGTTTCAATAGAATGCATATGATTTGGAGAGATAGAATTTGAGATAGAAAGCATAGAGAGGTTAGGGTCCGATCACATTCACTTAGTTCAAAAGATTCAACAAGAAGACATAGCTATAAGTGAATGATGTAGAGGACAGAACACTAGTATATATATATCTATATAATCAACATAGTGAAGATAATCATGAAGATATGTTGAGATTGAAGCCAAACCAAATGTGAAGACATAGCAAATGTAACGCCATGAGTGAAACACTTCAAAATAGAGCATTTGGTGGTGGCGTTACCCACCGTATAGGAAGTATTAGACCCAGACACGGCACACAATTATCGTGGCGCTCCGAAGTCAAATTCCACATTAATGTATTCACACTTAGAATGTATGTCTTCATTGATTGAAGATATACTTTACTTCGTGTGTTGCACATCTAAGTCATCAATATGCATAAGGGTTAGGATGTGTGCCTGATCACAGGACATTTGAGGATTCCAGGATATTTAGCTCACACCGTAACTTGCAAAATCTCTTCTCATCCAAGGGCTTGGTGAAGATATCTGCCAATTTCTCTTTAGTGTTGACGTGTATGATATCAATATCTTCCTTCACAACATGATCTCTGAGAAAGTGATGACGAATTTCAATGTGCTTTGTCTTCGAGTGCTGAACTGGGTTGTTGGCAATCTTGATGGCGCTTTCATTGTCGCAGTAGAGTGGCACTTGCTTCAGATGAATGCCATAGTCTTTGAGCATTTGCTTCATCCACAGAAGCTGAGCGCAGCAAGATCCAGCAGCAATGTATTCAGATCCAGCAGTGGAGAGAGATACACAGTTCTGCTTCTTTGAAGACCAACATACAAGTGATCATCCCAGAAAGTGACATGTGCTTGATGTAGACTTGCGATCAACTTTGTCACCAGCATAATCAGCATTCGAGAATCCAACCAGATCAAACTCTGAGCCCTTTGGATACCATAATCCTAGAGTTGGGGTGTGAGCCAAATATCGAAGAATTCACTTCACAGCTAAGTGATGTGACTCCTTTGGTGCCGCTTGAAATCGAGCACACATGCAAACACTAAGCATAATATCTGGCCTAGATGCACATAGATAAAGTAAAGAACCAATCATGGAGCGGTATACCTTTTGATCGAACTCTTTACCATTGTCGTCGGGACCCAGATGATGTTTGGCTGGCATTGGTGTCGTGAAGCCTTTGCAGTCTTGCATACCAAACTTCTTCAAGCAATCTTTGAGATACTTCTCTTGAGATATGAAGATGCCATTGCGTTGTTGTCGTATTTAAAGACCGAGGAAGAACTTCAGCTCTCCCATCATGGACATCTGATATTGCTCTTGCATCATATATCCAAACTCTTCACTGTACTTCTGATTGGTGCAGCCGAAGATAATGTCATCCACATATATTTGGCACACAAACAGTTCACCATCATATGTCTTCGTGAAGAGAGTGGGGTCTGGGGAACCAGGTATGAAGCCTTTGCTCTTCAGGAAGTATTTGAGTGTGTCATACCAGGCCCGAGGGGCTTGTTTGAGGCCATGCAGTGCCTTGTTGAGCTTGTATACCATGTCAGGATGTTTTGGATCTTCAAAGCCAGGCGGTTGCGCAACATACACTTCTTCTTCAATCTTGCCATTGAGAAAAGCAGCCTTCACATCCATTTGATATAGAAGTATGTTATGATGATTTGCATAGGCCAGCAGTATGCGTATGGCTTCAAGTCTAGCCACAGGAGCAAATGTTTCATCGAAGTCAATGCCTTCCACTTGAGTATATCCTTGAGCAACGAGACGAGCTTTGTTTCTAACAACTTGACCATGCTCATCTTACTTGTTGCGGTATATCCATTTGGTGCCTATTATATTGTGCTTCCGTGGATCAGGACGCTTAACCAGTTCCCATACATTATTCAGCTCAAACTGTTGAAGCTCTTCTTGCATAGCTTGAATCCATTCAGGTTCCATGAAGGCTTCTTCAACTTTCTTGGGTTCTATTATTGAGACGAATGCGAAGTGCCCACAGAAATTTGCTAGCTGAGTTGCCCTTGAACGAGTGAGTGGACCGGGTGCATTGATGCTATCAATTATTCTTTCAATCTGCACTTCATTGGCAACGCGAGGATGTACAGGGCGAAGATTTTGCTCTTGCTGATCATTGTCGTTGTTAGAAGGAATGTCTTCAGGCTGAGCATTGTCTTCATGTTGATCAGGTGCTGAGATGATAAGTTCTTCTTCAGGATGAGCTTCAGAAGGTATAATTTCTCCAGTTCCCATTAGCTTGATTGATTCACTGGATGGAACTTCATCTAGCACATTTGGCAGTTGCTCTCTTTGTGAACCGTTGGTCTCATCGAACCGCACATCCACTGTTTCAACCACTTTGTAATGAAAGAGATTGAAGACTCTGTAGGAGTGCGAATCCTTTCCATATCCAAGCATAAAACCCTCATGTGCTTTTGGTGCAAACTTTGAGGTGTGATGTGGGTCCTTGATCCAGCACCTGGCGCCAAATACTCTGAAGTAACTGACATTTGGCTTCTTGCCGGTAAGGAGCTCATAAGATGTCTTGTTCAGAAGCTTGTGAAGATAAACACGATTGATTGTATGGCATGCAGTATCAATGGCTTCAGGCTAGAATTTTCTTGGAGTCTTGTATTCATCTAGCATCGTTCTGGCCATCTCAATGAGTGTTCTGTTCTTGCGTTCGACGACCCCATTCTGCTGTGGCGTGTACGGGGCTAAGAATTCATGTGTGATGCCCAAGGTATCAAGATATGTATCAAGTCCAGTGTTCTTGAATTCAATGCCATTGTCACTTCTGATATGCTTTATCTTGGCGCCATAGTTGTTCATTGCTTGATTGGCGAAGCGTCTGAAGACATCCTGCACTTCAGTCTTGTAAAGGATTATGTGCACCCAAGTATATCTAGAATAATCATCAACAATGACAAAGCCATAGAGATAAGCAGCAGTAGTAAGAGTTGAGTAATGAGTGGGACCGAAAAGATCCATGTGAAGCAGTTCGAAGGGTCGAGTAGTGGTCATGATTGTCTTCGAGGAATGTTTGTCCCTCGTCATCTTTCCTGCCTCGCAGGCACCGCATAAGTGATCTTTCTTGAATTTGACGCCCTCGATGCCTATGACATGCTTCTTCTTTGCCAGGGTGTGGAGGTTCCTCATGCCAGCATGCCCAAGCCTCCGATGCCAGAGCCAGCATTCTGAAGCTTTTGCTAGAAGACATACGGCAAGCTGTGGTCCTGCTGAGAAATCTACCACGTACAAATCATCTTTTCGATACCCTTCAAATACTAGAGACTTGTCAGATTCCATTAGAACAAGGCAACGATATTTTCCAAATATTATGATCATGTTTAAATCACAAAGCATTGAGACAGACATTAAGTTGAAGCCAAGGGATTCAACAAGCATGACTTTATCCATGTGTTGATCCCTTGAGATTGCAACTCTACCTAGACCCAATACCTTACTTTTACCAGTGTCAACAAATGTGATGTGGCTCTTGTCGGATGGACGTAAGGTTGAGTCCATAAGAAGGCTTCTTTTGCCAGTCATGTGATTTGTACACCCACTATCAATAATCCATTCTGAAGACGCTGGTGTCGTACCCTACAGTGCAGTTAGGGGGATAGGCTTCACGAAGAGCATTGTGAAGCAAAAACATTTGACGAACCAGTGGGTTATGAAAGCTTAGATCCAGATTAGGACTAATAGGGAGAGTAGCAAGCGATTCAGGAACGAAGTACATAGTAAGACCATTCGGGCATTTGATCTTGCGCCCTACAAGATGTTTAAGGTCCCCAGCAATAGCGTCAGACGATTTTGGTTTTCTGCTAGAGACCTTTCCCTGCAAAAGAGAGTTAAGCTTTCTTAGCCACCCAAGGGTGGCTTAGAAGCAGTAAGTCTAAGTGCAGCATCTGAGAACTTTGGCTTTGGAGCCCTAGCAAACAGTCTTGCAGGCGGACAATAGTACTCATAAGAATAAGCAGAATAGTTCTTGGTCTTATGAACATGGCGGTTTGATGAACCACTCTCATATTCATATGCCTGAGTATGGTTTCCCTGCAAAACATTTGCGTTAGTGCGACTCAGGTGAGTCATCTGTCTGTATGAAGCCTTTGGACCGTATGAAGCCTTTGGTCTGAGGTTTGTCTTCTTCATGTGAGGTGTCATGATGACATTCACAGGAAGATTCTCCAGACACCTTTTCGGAACCCAGATTTTCTTCATAGGCAGTCCATTCCTGCAGTTAGTACCAATGTACCTGGCATACACTTCACCATTCTGATTCTTAAACAGTTTATAGTTTGCATCAAGGGATTCATCAATGATAATGGGGTTAGCACAAGTGAAGCCAGATAGATTGGATGGATTTGCTGAAGGTTCCTTTGCAGCAACCCACGTGGTTTTGGGGTACTGCTCAGGTTTCCAGTAAGAGCCATCAGCATTCATTTTCCTTACGAACCCAACACCCTCTTTCCTCGGGTTTCGGTTCAGAATCTGCCTTTTGAGGACATCACATAGTGTCTGATGCCCTTTAAGACTTTTGTACATCCCTGTTTCAAGCAATGTCTTCAACCTAGCATTCTCATCAGCACTAGCGGTGGTATCCTCAGCAGAGGGGTTAGTTACCACATCAACAGTTGAAGATATTGCAACAGGAGTAGCAGTAGAACATTTAGCAACAGAAGTAGCATTATCACGCTCAATGCATTTAAGACATGGTGGTTCAAATCCTTCCTGAGCGGAACTGATCTGTTTGGCGCGAAGTGACTCGCTTTCCTTTTGAAGATCTTCATGAGCCGCTCTCAATTTCTCAAGATCTTGCTTCCTTTGAGGATAATCATAGGAAAGCTTTTCATGAGTTGTTGAGAGAGTTTCATGACGACTTTCAAGTTCCTGATACTTAACGTGAAGATTTTTTATGTCTTCAATTATGGATTCAGATCGAGTCATTTCAGCACCTAACAGATCATCGCTTCTGTCTAACAGTTTTTGAATATGTTCCATAGCTTTCTGTTGTTCGTTTGCAATTTGAGCAAGTGTTTTGTAGCTGGGTTTTGAACCACAATCAGAGTCATCGTCACTACATGTTTGATAGTGAGTAGTGCGTGGGTTTACCTTGGCACCGCGTGCCATGAAGCAGTAGGTAGAAGCGGAGTAGTCCTTGTCATTTGCATCGGTGTCGGTGATGAAGTCATTGTCTTCAGTGTTGAAGATGGACTTGGCAACGTAAGCTGTAGCTAGACTTGCGACGCCTGAATCGGACTCCTCCTCAGACTCCACCTCCGCCTCCTCAGAAGCGGACTCCTCCTCTGAATCCATTTCCTTGCCAACAAACGCACGTGCCTTGCCAGATGAGCTCTTCTTGTGTGATGAAGACTCTGAGGAAGACTTGGAACAAGACTTTGAGTATTTCTTCTTCTTCTTGTCGTCAGAGTCATATTCCTTGCTCTTCTTCTTCTTTTTGTTCTCATTGTCCCACTGTGGACACTCAGAGATGAAGTGGCCAGGTTTCTTGCACTTGTGACATGTTTTCTTCTTGTAGTCATGAGCAGAAGCTTCATCATTCCTTGAGCTTGATCGGGAAGACTTTCTGAAACCTTTCTTCTTGGTGAATTTTTGGAACTTCTTCACAAGCATAGCAAGTTCCCTTCCAATGTCTTCAGGATCATCTGAACTGCTGTCAGATTCTTCTTCAGATGAGGAGACAGCTTTTGCCTTCAAGGCACGAGTTCGCCCATAGTTTGGACCGTAGATATCTCTTTTCTCAGAAAGCTGAAACTCATGTGTGTTGAGCCCCTCAAGTATGTCAGACGGATCGAGTATCTTGAAATCAGGACGTTCTTGAATCATCAGGGCTAGGGTGTCAAACAAACTATCAAGTGATCTCAGTAGTGTCTTGACGACTTCATGTTTGGTGATCTCAGTAGCGCCGAGGGCTTGAAGCTCATTTGTGATGTCAGTGAGTCGGTCAAATGTCAGTTGGACATTCTCATTGTCATTTCGCTTGAAGCGGTTGAAGAGGTTGCGAAGGACACTGATTCTCTGATCTCTCTGGGTTGAGACGCCTTCATTGACCTCGGATAGCCAGTCCCAGACCAGCTTAGATGTTTTCAAAGCACTCACACGGCCATACTGTCCTTTGGTCAGATGACCACAGATGATATTCTTGGCAGTAGAGTCCAGTTGAACGAACTTCTTGACATCAGCAGCAGTGACACCTTCTCCAGCCTTGGGAACGTCCTTCTCGACGACATACCATAGGTCGACGTCAATGGCTTCAAGATGCATGCGCATCTTATTCTTCCAGTAGGGATATTCAGTTCCATCGAAGACGGGGCACGCAACGGAGACTTTAATTATCCCTGCAGTCTACATAGCTAAAACTCCAGGTGGTTAAACCGAATCACACAGAACAAGGGAGCACCTTGCTCTGATACCAATTGAAAGTGCGTTATATCGACTAGAGGGGGAGTGAATAGGCGATTTTTATGAAAGTTTTCAAAACATGGAAGTTATGAAGACAAACGATAGAAATAAACCTATTACCCTGCAGCGGAAGGTAGACTACACTAGGCAAGCCATAGTCAAGTATTCAATAGAGTGAAAGCACAATGACTAATAGCAGCAATGTAGTAAGGATCAGGTAGGAAGATATTTTGAAGCCACACAGAACACGCAGTCACTCAGTGAAGACAAAAGATAGTGCGAACATACAATGACTTCACAAGGAGTAACAGTAAGTAAAGAGAAGGGAAGATGAAACCAGTGACTCGCTGAAGACAATGATTTGTTGGACCAGTTCCAGTTGTTGTGACAACTGTACGTCTGGTTAGGGCGGCTAGGTATTTAAACCTTAGGACACATAGTCCCGGACACTCAGTCCTGAACACGCAGCTCAGGACACCCAGTCCTCACCGTATTCCCCTTGAGCTAAGGTCACACAGACCTCGCCCAATCACTCTGGTGAGTCTTCAAGCTAGACTCCCAAACCTTCACAGACTTTGTTCACCGACAATCCACAATGTCTCTTGGATGCTCAGAACGCGACGCCTAACCGGCTGGAGGATGCATAGTCCTCAAGTGTAATAAGTCTTCAGATCACACAGACAAGAAGACTTAAGTGATGCCTAATTCTCTTTGGCTCTGGGTGGTTAGGGCTTTATCCTCGCAAGGAATTCTCTCTCAAAGGCTTCGAGGTGGGTTGCTCTCAAACGACAAAAGCCGTACTCTAAATCTGAGCAGCCAACCATTTATGGTTGTAGGGGGTGGGCTATTTATAGCCACTTGGCAACCCGACCTGATTTGTTCGAAATGACCCTGGGTCACTAAGGAACTGACACGTGTTCCAACAGTCAGATTTCAAACTCACACGGCAACTTTACTTGGGCTGCAAGCAAAGCTGACTTATCCGACTCTGGACAAGATTCGCTCTCATAGTCTTCAGTCGAAGACATAGGTTTTGGTTAGGCATCACTTCAGTCATTCTGACTGGTTCTCTTGTACCCCACTTAACAGTACGGTGGTTCCTATGACTCAATACAGAAGAAGGAGAACTACGAAAGATCTAAGTCTTCGAGCTCCATAGGCTTCATGTGGTGTCTTCTCTTGTCATAGTCTTCAATGTGAATATCTTCATATACCACCTTTGACTTCAATGTCTTCATACATTTTTAGGGGTCATCTCTGGTAGGAAAACCGAATCAGTGAGGGACTTCTACCTGTGTTATCCTGCAATTCTCACAAACACATTAGTCCCTCAACTAGGTTTGTCGTCAATACTCCAAAACCAACTAGGGGTGGCACTAGATGCACTTACAATTCCTCTTTGTGGCATTGATGATGCTGAGTCCTCCATGACTCTTTTTCAAGATGGTGCGGCGACGAGTACGACTACGGAGACCCTCAAGGACCAAGCTTTGGAGGCGAGCGACAAGGTGGCGAGCAAGGATGATGCTTCCATCTTAGGAGGCGAGAGTGATGATGTGCCATCTTCGGCCTTCATACACGGTGACGACAACGAGATGGTTGAGCATGGGATTTTCCTTCGACCATGGTGACGTATGATGACTTGAGTGACTTGTGCCACCATATTGAGAGTGAGAGTGACTTTACCACTAGCCCCATATATGTGTTGCCACAATTCCCATGTGAGGAGAGCCACAACCCCCACTAGTTGAGTGAGATGAGTGACTCCACCATATGTGAGTTTGAGTGCACCTATTTGGAGGGAGTGAGTGAACCACCACATAGAGAGAGTGAGATAGTTGATAGGTCATGCGAGGCCACTTTCAACACTAACGACTTGACCTCTACCTCTATTGTGTCTTCTCATTTGGTGCTAGGTCCCTTATATGATGACGCGCCGATTCTCGACGACTCCGTTCTACCTTTGGACAAGACGATGGCCATGGTGGAATATGATGCACCCCCCCCCCACATGTTTCCATCAAGATGAAGATGACCACCATTCGGTCGTTCCCACCTCACCTACGCCACGTGAGTGGAATGGCAAAGGTAACATAGGTGACGGTGATGCTCTAGTCCCACTAGTGGACATTCTTGACATTGATTGCTTGCATGATGTTGATCCCCCTATTGACATGCTTCATGCTAGTATGACTTCCCCGTGCATTGATTTACCCATTTATGATGAGTATGATGATTGCCATGTGGAGTCTCTTAGTTGTGATGCCATGTTACATAGGATTTCTTGTGCTAATTCTCTCGGTCACATCATGTTTGCCAATCCGCTTGACTTGTCATATGTTATGCATGAGATCAATCATATGTCATATTTGCAATCTCTTCATAGTGACTATGCATATGCTATAAAAATGAACCCAATTTGCACATATGGCATAGATGACAAGCCCATGGTTATCGGCATTTGTTTTTCTTGTGATGATATTGATATGCTTCCTTTGCATCATTTATCTCATATGCCATGACATGACCACCTAGCTTCGGATATGCATTGTTTTGGGTGTTGCCCATTTTCTCCATATGATGTTTCCAATATTACTCAGGAGGTGACCCCCATAGTTTCCTCATACATTTTAGGAGATTTTGATCACTCCCATCCATTGCATGATCCTCATACTTATGTGCACAATATGCTCCCCATGAATAAACATGATATTGATGTGCCATATATTTGTATGCTCAATTTGCATCCCCATCGTGTTATACACAATAACTATTCTTTCATGATGGATGACATGTTCTTATACCATGCATCAAATTTCTTTGAGCAACGCTTATCTTGTGCTAACTTTCACGTGCACATACACATCATGATGGATCATGTGTACATTTACCACACACACAATTTCTTTCATTTGTGTTTCTTTTGTGTAGGTACCCATGAATACTTGTCAACCTCACAATCCCACGAGTTGACAAGACGAGCTCTAGAGAGCAACGATGACTTGGGATCCCATGGATTGTCTTTCCCACCGCTCTCTTCGTGCAAAGACTTCGCGCAATTCTTATACATGACCCTCACTCGGCTATGGGTTATTGTCCACTACATATTCTATGCCCATCTTGCCATGTTCACTTTGCATGATATGCTCATTACTATGTTTTTGCCATGCATTCGTGACCCATGCTTTGCATTACACATGATGATTGATTCTCATACTTGTATGTGTATTTGCAAGCTTGGTGGAGACATTGCTTGTTATTGACATGTTTGCTTTGTGCCCCATGCCTATGATGATACTATGATCTTGCTTTGTGTTCGTGCTTGCGATATGTCATGTACATTGCCTATGACTATTATTTGCTCACATGACATGATTGCCATGCTTTCCTCTAGTATGTTGCATCTTTGCACTACTAGCTTGCACGACTTGATTCCTATGATTGCTTGCCTTGTTGCATCACCAATGATTCATACTTGCTCACTTCATGCGGTTGATGACAACCATTTACATGCTTGTCCCCATCATATCTTTGCTTGTGCTTAATTTATGCGCTTATATGCCATGTCACAATCCTTTGTCACACCATATGCTTTGCATGACGACGACACTTGTTTGGTGAATCGCCTCTTGAATGCTTGGTTTTGCACTAACGCTAACCACATTCATTTTTCCAAGTGTTTGTTGTCCTTGCTCATTTTGAAGGAATCCCAAGAGGGTGCGACATTGGAGAGTGCCCACTTCAAGCTTGAATATGGCGACTACTTGGTGAACGTCCACTCCTACACGGCGAAGCCATCTCTTTCCCATGGTGATTTGGATTTCGATCCGAGGTCGGATTTTCCCCAAGGGAGGGGAGATGATGCGGAGCATCCTATGGACATCACCATGTCAAGAGTCAGTTCGGCGAGTGACACGTGCGACATCTACTTCACATACACAAAGGTGAATCATCTCCTTTACACGTTCTCACTTGACCCCTTCGAGGATGGTATACTACTTGACACTTCTCCCGTGTGCATGCATAGGTATTGTCGGAACGCTACGGACGACGTGGAGGAGTGCAAGCGCCAAGGAACACCTACACCATCCGTGAGGGAAGCCTGGAAACGAAGGCGCAAGAAGAAGAGTTGTCGAAGAAGCTCCAGCCAGCGGACGACCGGTCGGGTCCGGACGTCTGGCGCCTGAAGATCCACCGGACGACCGGGCCAGACCGGACGACCGGTGTCCCTGCACCCGAGCCAAACGAGCGGACGTCCGATGCCACCGGACGACCGGCGACCGGACGACCGGTCTAGACCGAAAATCAGCTACACCAGCATCCGAGCCAGAACGAGCGGACGACCGGCCCCTACCGGACGTCCGGCCGCCCACGAGCCACCGGACGACCGGTCCCCAGCAGACGTCCGGTACCTGACTGTGTCTAGTTGCGGGCTGAGGCCCATGTACCCCTTCACTTCACCCCCATTTGCACTAAGACTATAAATAGACCTCTCCCTCCTCCTTTCTAGGGTTAGCGTTGTGATAGCTCATTTGAGAGATAGAGCTATGCTCATCCATATCGGATCTCCTCCTTGCGAGAGACCGCGGCCTCTTTGGAGAAGATCCCCTTGGATTCAAGCCCCCTTTCTAAGGGAAGATCCCCCCGTGGATTCAAGACCTCCTCACGGAGAAGAACCGATTACCTCTTGTATCGTCCGTTGTTGACTTTGGATCTTGTATCTCCCTTTGTGTTCATGGATCTAGCGCATATGTGATCATTCTTGTTGGTTTGAGTGTTCTCTTGTGTTCCCCTCATGATTTTCCCCTTGTTTCCCTCCTCGTGTTCTTCGTGTTCATCGCGGGATTCGCTCCTTTCGTGAAAGATCGGGCTATATGGTTCCTACCCTACATCAATTACCTTCGTCCCCATAAGTTTATCATTCATACCGATCATGAGACTCTCAAGTATCTTAAGGGTCAAACCAAGTTGAACAAGCGTCATGCTAAATGGAGTGAATTTATTGAGTCTTTTCCTTATGTCATTAAGTACATCAAGGGTAAAGAAAACATCGTAGCGGATGCTCTTTCCTGCATATGCATGCTTGTTACACAACTTGAGTTAGATGTCATTGGCTTCAAGCATATCAAAGACTTATATGAGCATGATGCAACTTTTGCTACTCCTTACGCCAAGTGTTTGTCGCATACATCTTGGGAACGCTATTACATCAAAGATGGATATCTTATGCGAGCTAACAAACTTTGCATCCACGAGTCTTCTCTTCGTTTGTTGCTTTTGCAGGATTCTCATGGAGGAGGCTTAATGGGACATTTCGGAGGCGACAAGACGTTCACCACACTCTCTAAGAACTACTTTTGGCCCAAGATGTTTCGGGACGTCAATCGTTTCACCAACCGATGCTCTACACGTCACAAAGCTAAGTCCAAAGCTCAATCTCATGACCTCTATATGCCTCTACCAATTCCATACCAACCATGGGAAGACATTAGCATGGACTTTGTACTTGGTTTGCCTAGGACTCGAAATGGGAAAGATTCAATATTTGTCGTTGTGGACCGTTTCTCAAAAATGGCACATTTTATTCCTTGCAACAAGATAGACGATGCTTCACATGTAGGGGAATACTGTGTCTACATGGGGTGCCAAAGACAATTGTCTCGGACCGCTACGTCAAGTTCCTAAGCTTCTTTTGGAAGACCCTATGCGCCAAGATCGGAATAAAGCTACTCTTCTCCACGACATACCATCCTCAAACCGACAACCAAACAGAGGTGACCAACCGCACACTCTCCGCTCTACTTCGAGTACTCATCAAGAAGAACATCAAGGAGTGGGAGGAGTGCCTACCTATCGCTGAGTTCACCTACGACCGAGCAAGACACTCAACAACCGGCAAGTCCCCCTTCGAGGTCGTCTATGGATTCAACCCATTGTCACCATTGGACATTCTTCCTCTACCACTCCAAGCGCGCATCAATTTGGACGCAAGTGAACGAGCGACCCATCTCAAGAAGGTGCATGAAGATACAAGAAACACCATCGAATGCCAAGTACAACGCCTTGCGACCAAGCTCAACATCAACAAGCACCCTATGATATTCAACATTGGAGACCTCATGTGGCTACACCTTCGCAAGGACCGCTTTCCCCAAAAACGCAAGTCCAAACTTCGACCACACGCGGATGGACCATTCAAGGTGCTTGCATGCTACAACAACAACGCATACAAGATCAACATCTCTCGTGACAAGTACTCCGTGAGCGACATCTTCAACATCAAAGATCTCTCGCCCTACCATGGTGATGAGGATTTCAATCCGAGGACGGATCTTCCCCAAGGGAGGGGAGATGATGCGGAGCATCCCAAGGTCATCCCCATGGATGCACCTACACCCCCAACGACACCACTTGGACCAATGACACGAGCCTGAGCCAAGGCTATCGAAGATAAGGTGAACTCACTCCTCTCCGAACTTACACTTTCTATGCATGAGACATGGCTACTACCTAAGTCCGAGGTGTTGTGCATGATTAGGCACCAAGAGGACCCTCCCGAAGATGCGCATGAAGATGTACAAGTCCCCAAGTCCACGGATGAGGAGAACCAATGGGAGGAGCCAAGAACATCTCCCAGGCCCCGGACATCCGGCCATGACCCCGGACATCCGGCCCCTGGAGCGTCATCCACTACAGCAGCTCAGCCGCCAGAAGCTACAGGCCCCGGACATCCGGCCCCGACAGCCCGGACATCCGGCCTCTCCCGAGCCCCTGGACATCTGGCCGCCATCCTGGAAATCTGGCCCCTCTGAACCCGAGAGCAACAAGTGCCACCACTCCAGCCCGGACATCCGACCTCCCCAGCCCGGCGTCGCCTGAAAGCCCGGACATCCGGCGTCGCCTGAAAGCCCGGACATCCGGCCTCCCCTGTCTGCGCACAGTGAAGGGCCGAGGCCCGTGTATCCCTTCTCCCCCTAGACTATATATACTCCACCTCGCCCAACTTTCTAGGGTTAGCAAAGGATTAGCTCATATTTGTGTGAGAGCTTTGCTCATCCACTTGGATACCTTCTCCATGGAGATTCGAGCCTCCACCGGAGAAGATCCCCCAAGCGGATTCAAGACCCCTCTTTAGGGAAGAACATCAAGACCTCCTCACGGAGAAGACCAGCTACCGTGTATCATCCTTGGTTGTCCGTGGATCGTGTATCTTCTCTTATGTATTTGAGGATCTAGCACTTGTGTGACCTGTTCTTATTAGTTTGAGTGTTCCTATTTTGTTTCCCCTTGTGATTTCCCTCGTTCCCCTCTTTGTGGTCCCCATGTTCTTCGCGGGATCCGCTCCTTTCGTGAAAGATCGGCCGATTAGGGTTCTACCCTACATCACCATCCCAGAGCTCTCTCCAAGCGTCATTCATGGCACCGCAACGCACAATAACTGGTAAGGAAGTGATGGCATCCCGCCGTGCCGTGTTCCTCGCCGCCCGCGACCGCACACATGGTAAGGAAGCGATGGCATCTCGCTGCGCCAAGTTCATCGTCGCCAGCAGCCAAATAGTTACGTGGGCAGACTTTGAGGCTGCCATGGCTGAATGGGTGGTGGATCAAGAGGCGGCCAAAGCCACACAGAAGGAGCGGAAAAGGCAGAAAGCAGTCAAGAAAAGAGAGTCCCGCCGCCGCAAGAAAGAAGAGGCCGCACGCCGTGCTGAGGAGAGCTTGGTGGAGATCGAAGCACGGTAGGTTGCCGCCTCCAAGGCTAGGAAGGAGAATGTCGGCATCTGCCAGTGACAGAGGCAAAGGTGTCCCGTCTTTCGATGAGAAGGTGATTATCGTTTTGGTGGAGTAGAATTTGACGATCCAACTACGAACGTGCGAGCACGTCGCACCTTAACAATCGCTAAACCAACTCCGAGAGGTTATTGACCACGCCGGAGCACGATCAACTTGACCACGAGGGACTATTTCATGCAAGCAAATGAAGAACAAGCAAGAAACTGAGATTGCAATCTGGATATTGTGAATATAAAATGAAACCTTTATTGATCAAGGTGGGGTTCTGTGCCGTCTAGGTCTGGTCGTTGAACACAAACGAAGTAAACAAAGTTGCAGTTATGGCAAACTTTTAATCTAAACAAAAACACAGTCTAAACGATGCCCTAAGGGTTGTATATATGGAGGAAGAGGGGGAAATTTTGTGGCCCTTGGGGGAGGGGTCCAAAACCAACCCTATCTCTTGTTTCCCCACACATATGGACTCTAAAAACAGCCTATACTTATGTATTTCGAAATTACATGGACCTGGCCCCATAATAAAGTGACGCGACACCTATAATATCCTCTGGATGAAATTTGTGAAGTGGCATCCTGTATATTTCATCCAAGACTTCATGCACTCATTACTGTGGCTTCAAAGTCCTGAAATCATCACTTGGAACTCCGTTCTTGTTTCCCTTGCGCATGCCATCATCTCCATGCTTGTTCTTGGTCCAATATTCATCCTTCTCAAAGCTAGGTCCTTCATTTATAAGCAGAACAATAGATCCAATTTAGGCAGCATCATGTTCTCATGAACATGGGAATCATTACCAAGAAACGAAAGTACCTGGTAGTTTAATTGGCGTGCACGAGCTCTAGTAATTGGTCCAGTACGTATAGTAGCAGGGGTTGTGGGTGTAACAATGGTATTGATGTCCTCATAATCTCCCCTTCTTGAAATGAAGTTGTCCTCGACGGAAGCTCATCTTCCTCACCCAAATAAGGCTTCAAATCTGCATTGTTAAAAGTGGGACTAATCCCAAAATCTGCAGGCAGCTCAAGTTTATGGGCATTATCATTTATTTTCTCTAACACCTTAAAAGGACCATTAGCACGAGGCATTAGCTTTGATTTGTGCAAATCAGCAAATCTGTCCTTACGCAAATGTAACCAAATAAGATCTCGAGGTGCAAACACAACATGTTTTCTACCCTTATCTCCAGCTAGTTTATATTTAGCATACATACGCTCAATGTTTTCCTTAGTTAGCTCATGCATTTTTAAAATAAATTCAGTACGTTGTTTAGCATCAAAATTAACCTTCTCCGAAGACGCAAGAGTCAACAAATCAATAGGTGCACAAGGTAGGAAACCATACACAATTTCAAAAGGGCACATCTTATAGTAGAATGCAACGAACGATTATAAGCAAATTCAATATGAGGCAAGCATTCTTTCCACATTTTCTTATTGTTCTTCAAAACATCCCTAAGCATAGTAGACAATGTTCTACTGACTACTTCAGTTTGTCCATCAGTTTAGGGGTGACAAGTAGTACTAAAAAGTAGTTTAGTCCCCAACTTAGCCCATAAACATATCCAAAAGTGGCTAAGAAATTTAGCATCATGATCTGAAACAATAGTATTTGGCACACCATGCAAGCGAACAATTTCACGAAAGAACAAATCAGCAACATTAACAGCATCATCACTTTTATCACATGGTATAAAGTGTGCCATTTTCAAGAATCTATCCACGACAACAAATATGCTATCCCTCTCCTCCTTTGTTCGAGGTAAACCTAAAACAAAGTCCATAGATATATGCTCCCAAGGAACACTAGCTACAGGCAAATTCATATATAAACCATGAGGATTGAGTCGTGACTTAGCTTTTTGACATGTAGTGCAGCGAGCAACAAAACGCTCAACATCCCCTCTCATCTTTGGCCAAAAGAAATGTGTAGCAAGTACGTCCTCCGTCTTCTTTACTCCCAAGTGTCCCATTAATCCTCCTCCATGCGCCTCCCGCAACAACAAAAGTCGAACAGAGCTAGCTGGAATGCATAGCTTGTTAGCACGGGACACAAATCCATCATTAACAATGAACTTGTTCCACATTCTTCCTTGTTTACAATTCTGCATTACATCTTTAAAATCAGCATCATGCACATATTGATCTTTGCTGGTCTCCAAACCAAGTATTTTGAAACCAAGTTCTGAAAGCATAGTATAGCGACGAGATAATGCATCAGCAATAACATTTTCTTTACCCTTCTTCTGTTTAATGACATAAGGGAAAGTCTCAGTGAATTCAACCCATTTAGCATGTCTACAATTTAGTTTAGCTTGACTTTTAATATGTTTCAAAGATTCATGATCAGAATGTATAACAAATTCTTTGGGCCATAAGTAATGTTGCCATGTTTCTAAAGTCCGAATGAGAGCATATAATTCTTTATCATAAGTAGAATAATTCAGACTAGGCCCACTCAATTTTTTAGAAAAGTATGCAAAAGGTTTGCCATCTTGTAATAACACACCTCGTAATCCAATTCCACTAGCATCACATTCATGCTCAAAAGTCTTATTAAAATCAGGAAGTTGGAGTAAAGGAGCATGTGTCAACTTATCTTTCGAGCCCGTGAAGGCTTCTTCCTTTGCGGTACCCCAAACAAAAGGCACATCCTTCTTTGTAAGCTCATTGCGAGGTGCAGAAATGGTGCCGAAATCTCTCACAAAACGCCTATAGAATCCAACGAGGCTAAGAAAACTCCTCACTTGTGTGACCGTTTTGGGCTGCGGCCAACTCTTAATAGCTTCAATCTTGGCTTTATCAACTTCAATACCCTGTGGAGTAACAACATAGCCAAAAAAGATACTCAGTCGGTGCAAAAGGTGCACTTCCCAAGGTTACCAAACAAACGTGCATCACGTAGAGCAATAAAAACAACACGTAAATGTTCCAAATGTTCCTCCAAAGATCTGCTATAAATCATTATATCATCAAAATAGACTACCACAAAACATCCAATGAAAGAACGTAAAACTTCGTTCATTAACCTCATGAAAGTACTAGGTGCATTAGTTGACCCAAAAGGCATGACTAACCACTCATATAATCCAAACTTAGTTTTAAATGTTGTTTTCTATTTATATCCCAATTTCATATGAATTTGATGGTATCCCGGACTGGGCGTCTAAGGATCGAAGGTAACAAGGGACAAGGGAACACGATGTTTACCTAGGTTCGGGCCCTCTTAATGGAGGTAAAACCCTATGTCCTGCTTGATTGTATTTGATGAGTATAGGGTTTACAAGAGTCGATCTACCCCGAGATCGTAATAGCTAGATCCTAGATGTCTAGTCTATATGAATTCTGATAGCCTCCACGGACTAAACCCTCTGGTTTATATACACACCGGAGGGGCCTAGGGTTTTACAAAGTTGGTTTATAAAAGAAGGAAATTACATATCTGGACATCAATCTTGTCATCCACACATAGGAGAGTCCTACCTGGACACAAGGGAAAGCCTTCTGTTTTGTATCTTCACTGCCCACCAGTCCGGCCCATATCAAATAGCCCGGACACCCGAGGACCCCCTAATCCAGGACTCCCTCAGTAGCGCCCGAACTGTCCTTCAAACGACGATGCAGTATTCGGCTTATGTCTTCGTCTTTTGCAAGGTTGGTTCTTCAATGTATACTGGGCGGATAATAGTCCGGCCCTAGCTTCTTTGTTCCGCCTTTATGACTCCTTCCCTGTCGCCTTGATTTCCATGTGTTGGGCGAATGCGAATGGTCCACAATTTTTTATCAAAAAGAATATGCCTGGCCACACAGGGATGGAGCCTATATAAAGAGGTCAGATCCCCCAAGTGTCGTTCACATCATGCAGAAAAATGCCAAGATTAGCCACGAAAAAGCTTCAAAACATGGCCAGCGCCCCAGGCTCTTCTTCATGCCCCCATGGCCCTCAAGAGGGTGATTGGCAGAGCTGCTCGGCACCTCATCTTCAGTTGAGTCGACTCCAGACGCAAGGATATCTTCCCCTCGCAGATCTAGTCGCTATACGAGCGGGATTGGCCTCGATTGGCAACGACGTGCTGGCTAAAAATTTCCCCATCCCCAATAAGGAGGAGAGGGTGTGCTTCATTCCATTCCTTTTGCGGCGCTTAGGATTTCCGATCCATCCCTTTCTCAGGGGTCTATTGGAATTTTACGGCATCCAGCTGCATAACCTCACCCCAGGTTTGATTCTACACATATCAGGTTTCGTTGCCCTCTGCGAATTGTTCCTGGGCTATGAGGCTCATTTCGAACTATAGAGAAAGTTCTTTTGCCTCGCCCCCCGCCATCGAGGAGGTTCAATATTTGAAGTGGGTGGTGCAAAAGTATGGCATATAGCCGGATCAGGCTACCCCGTTGGAACTCCCAAAGAGATATATCCACAGTGGTCTTCAGAGTGGTCTTATATAGATGATGTCCCACTGTCAGACCTAGTTCGGTGTGGCCTCCCTGAATTTTCCAGCGCACCTCTAAAGAAACGCCTCAACAGGCGTCCCCGAAGTCCCAAGGAGGAGGACAGCACGGAAATAAAAAGATTGGTCAGCAAGGTCAGATTATTAGCCATGTCGAGCTCTCGATAATTGAAGTTATGTCCATTTCAATAAAAAGATGTGCCCAGCCTCTCCAGTCCAGCATAACTCCCTTATGGTGCTACAATGGAGAAGACAACGCATCTCTCTACAGATGCAAGGGTCCGGATACCCCAGCCTGGCCATGATCTTGGTCGATCTGTATAAGGGTGAAAAGGAAAACTTCCTCTGCTTAAACTGCCGAGAAGGTTATTCCATGTACAACCCCATTGAATGGGTAAGATTTCGATTACCAGTGTTGCTTTATTGTTGTCATGGCATGCTAATCAAATTGCTCTTTGTTGTCATAAAATAGTCATGGCGGAAGATTATTGAGGACGTTCACTGTCCTGCCCCACAGCTAGAGGATCACAATCGCGACGAAGACCCTGGCTTCTGCGAGGATCCAGATATATACATAGAGTTCGATGATGGGTTATTCTATCAGGCGAGCCTTGATGGCTCGGAAGTGGATATCATAGCCGACTACCCCCGCCCCTATTCCTTCTCCATCTTAAGTATTCAAAGAGCTTTCTCAAAAAGAAGTCCCTACTTGCACCTTTATCCATTATACTAAACCGTACTTTATAGGATCGACGCTTGGCAGGCTGCACCCCCTCGAGGGCGGCCCCTACGCAGGGTAATCGTTCAAAACGAAAGGAGGCCGGGAGCGTCGTAGAACCCTCATAGTCTTCAAAGAGGTATGTATGTTTAATACGTGCTTGGGTAAGAGTTCGGATTGTTAAAATTCCCTTCTATATTTGATTCAGGAGGAGAACGCGACAGATAGTGGGAAAACGCCCTGCTAGCCGAATGTCAGCCAATCCGGTGCCGGACTCGTCAACTAGGATGAGGGCTGGTGCAATGCCGGTTCTGCCACCTCATGAGGATTCGGATGACGTATCTGTCATGAATTACGAGGTGGAGAGTGTAATGAATCACCGCCGACTGAAAGAGGCCATGCGCGCTCCAGCCTTTTCTGAGCAGGAATTTACCGCACTCAGCTCGGTGGATGCATATATCCGAGCCGCTCGAGACGGACTTGTCGGAGTTACTCAACTGTTCTCAAAGGATATACACATAAGGGTTTGTGCAATTTTGATAGACATATGCCAGTAGCCCCCAAGACTTGAAGCGGTGAGGCCAACCGATTTAAGGATCGATATGACCTGTAGGTTCTCAAAGAGAAGAACACTGCGCTATCCCAGGAGCTGAAAACAAACTAGAAGCAGCTGAATGCCGTCACTGCCGAACTAGCAGAAATGAAAAAGGTCGCAATGTGCACTTCCGAGAAGAAGAAACACGAGGAGAAAGAAGACAAACAATCCGAAGAGATAGAGAGCTTAAAGGCTCAGTTATCGGCCGCTCGAAAAGAAAATGAAAAGTTGAAGGGCGGCATGTTCGATATGACTTTTAAAACCATCAAAGAGACTCATGTTTAGTCCACATTTTGGAATGACATAATTCTGTTGCCGCAAGTCTATTAACTGGTCGGCTGGAAAAAGAAGTGTTCGGATTTCGAGACGAAGTGCTTAAGGAGCTGTCCATGGTGCATGAGTGGGCTCGGAAAGCCATGAAGAGTATGGCCAAAGCTTTATGGCCATCCGATACCCCTCCAGAAAGTATGGAGGGTTTGGCAAGCCTGTTCAAAGGTGCCCGGCGCCGCTTTGAGCTATGGAAGATGTCCGCCTGCCATGAAGGCGCACGAGAAGCCTGGGCGATGGTGAAAACACGCTTTACCAAGCTAGATCCGAATCATATGGCCTGAGTGGGACCGCAGGGACCAGACGGGAAAGAAATTCCGTTGAACTTGGTGTATGACCAAGTAATGGTAGCTGCGCAATATTCGCAAGAAGACTGTAGGTTAGACAGTCTTATAGATGGAATAGATAAGGAATATGCATTTGATTCAATGTATTAATGTACTATATGATCACCTTTT